>NW_028295200.1:0-224565 GCF_964341445.2 Mesoplodon mirus
AGGTTTCTGCCACATTGACGGTTGTTCTTTGACTTTATTTTGCTATCGTTCTATTTAGCATGATTCATTTTCCTTTCAGCTCTTTATTTTGCTCGCCCACCCACTACTTTTTTATTGCTCTTCTCCATATATTTAATCTATACAGCTTCCCGATGCAGACGTTATATCACGCGTCGCCTGAGAAGCTTATTTTGTACAAATTAAAGTTTGCAAAATTTTTTTGCAAACGGGTTAGTTCTTTTCGCGACGGAACTGTTCTAAGAAGAAGGAAACTAAGAGTACCAGCTTATTATTATGATTCCATATGTTTTATCATTGAAGACATTAGAGATACTCGACTCTATCGTAACAACTCGTATAACCTAAACGTTTTGCCATCAACTTTTGAACCTTTTGGTATACCATTTATATATATACTTGTGGAGTTTGTATATATGTATATATACATACAAACAAACATATATAGAAACATATATACATATAACATTTATATATTTATAATATATATACATATATATAACCTCAGGAGGGGCTGGTGTAGAGCAGTGATTAGAGGTGAATTTGCAATATGCACTGTATCGAACAAAGGTTCGATCCCTTCATCTAAGGTCACCATGCCTTCATCTCTCCGTGGATGACGAGTTGGTTAAAACTTGTTTGGAAGGATAAAAGCACTAACTTGAAACATCATTGGGCCACCTTTGGCTAGTGTATAGGCCAAATACGCATTCAATCATTCCTATGATGGTTGATGGAATCGACCACATGCCACTTCCTTCATGGTCTAATCAAAGCCGAATAGTTAATCCTTTACCTAAGGAGCTTCTGCTCACCAATTTGAAAACTCTTTGAGCTTGTGCAATCTTTCCAGCGTCCTAGAGAGGTTTTCAAACAGGAAATTTTCTCTACTGAAGCAAAGTTAGCAATTCGCATATTGTTTAGAAGACATTTTAAAAGTCTCCAGTTCTACTTTCATTGTAAGCTAAGTAAGACAGATTTTCAAATTTATCTCTTGATGGGATTTGGGATTCAAGAGGATGGAATACATAAGCGAAGTTTGGAATTCCTCTTAATAGTGTTAACAGTTGTTATGTGAAGGCACAGTCTAATAAATATGTTCATCTCTTCAAAAGATGTTGGTACCCTCGATTCTGATTCGTCGCCTGCACAAGCCACTTTACTTTCACAACGAGATATTAGAAGTACTCCAAAAATTCTTAAAGTTCTGTTCATTCTCCCAGAAGCTGCAGTCCATTGCAAAATCTGTTCTCGATAATCCAAGTGTCGTGATGCATCATATTGCTCCACCACTGAAGTCATCTTTGTCCTTCTATGTACCTCTCTTTACTTTCTTCGCATATGAGAAACACTGGATGTTTCTGTGGCTTATGAATTGTATTTTTTACACTCGTTGAACAATTCGAAAAAGTTCAGTTCTCTTCGGCCGACATAACACAAGCGTTTATTTGAACATACAATTTAACATCCAGTTCAACTGTATCACCTGTATTCCCGTTGATCTTCGATTGAATCAAGCGGGCGCCAGTAATTCCTCCATCTGTCCCTGTCGCGTGCAAGAGTGGTCCAAAGGGTTCTGCTCGCTCTAGGGACACGTTGAGCATCATACCATTCGTTCAGCGTGTTTGTAAAGAACTCTGAAGAATCGGGTCGGTGGTCTTCCTGTTGTGCGCTTGACATCCCGAGGAATCCAATCCGTGGCGGCTCTTGTCCATCGGTTGCCATTTCGTCGCATCACGTGCCCGGCCCACCTTATTTTTGACATTTTGGCGTAAAGGACGGCGTCTCTAATTTTCGATCGTTGACGTAGGTCCGAGCTTCGTATTCCCTCTCTCACTTGCGTGACACGCGACACTCCTAGCATCGCCCTTTCGCTGAGTGTTCTTTCATCCTGCCTACGTAGCGATCAGGTCTCTGATGCGTATGTTAATGCAGGAAGCATCGTTGATTCAAAAATGTGGGCACGGAGTCGAGTGTTCTTCATCCTCTTCACTACATCCTCGATGCTCTTAAAAGCTCCCTAAGCTGCTCTCTTCCTCCTGCTCAGCTATGGAGCTACGTCATTCATCATTTGAGTTCTCGAGTTCTTCTAGGTACACATAACTGTTGCATTCGGAGATATTTGTTCCGTTGAGCTTAAATGGGGCCTTTGAGACCGATCCGTTTTCATGAATACCGTTTTCGTCATGTATAGTCGAAGACCAATACTTCCACATACTCGGTCAATGTCGGCAAGCATTCGTTCCGCCTGACTGATGTTTGATGTTATAAGGACGATATCATCAGCAAAGCGAAGATGGTGTAGTTGCCGACCATCATTTTTCACTCTTTCATTGTCCCATTCCAATTTTCGCATAACGTCTTCGAGGCTCGATGTGAAAAGTTTTGGCGACATTGTGTCGCCTTGTCGAACACCCCTCTTTACGTTCATTTTAATTGCGTTGTAAAATGGCGATACGGTATTCTATTCGTGAAATTCTTCTATAGCTCACGAAGGAGTGGTGTTTGGGTAGCGACGCCCTGGTTTCCCAGAGCTTCTATAACCGCTTCTGTCTCAACGGAGTCAAAGGCTTTCCTCAAGTCGATGAAAGTGAGACAGAGCGGTCTTTTATACTCTCGTGATAGTTCGATGAGCCTCGTTATTGTGTGTATGTGGTCTATCGTACTGAATCCTTTTCGGAACCCTGCTTCCTCGCATGGCTGTACCTCGTCCAATGTTCTGTCCATCCTGTTGAGAATGACTCTAGTAAAGAGTTTATTTACGACGGACAGCAGGCAGATTGGGCGATAGTTGCCAATGTCGTGGAGGTCTCCCTTTTTGTACAACAACACGGTTTTGCTGGTCTTCCATTGTTTGGAACCTTGCATTCTGACAGGTAGCCTGTGAAGAGACGAGCCAGTGCATTTGCACACCCAAATCGGTTATGCAAAATCTTCGGTTTACTATGATGTGGTCTATTTCACTATGGTACTCTCCATTGGGGGATTCCCACGTCCAGCGTTGAGAGAGGGGCTTTTGGAACTGTGAGTTACCATGGATTGTCTTGGTCGTCATGATAAACTCGGATAGCCTCTCTCCCTGTTCGGTCCAATCTTAGCGTTGAAGTCGCCAATTATGACTTTGAAGGAGGTATGATCTTCTCTGTAGAACTTCTCCAAGTCCATATAAAACGCTTCGACCTCATCTTCGTCGTAGCTTGAGGTAGCTGCGTAGACGACGTAGATAATTAGAGCCGGCATAGGCCCACATCTCTTCAACCTTAACCGTCCGATTCGGGTTGTTAGTTGTTTAAACGATTCGATGTTCATGGCCAAACTCGTGTTGACGAGGACACCAACGCCTCCAACTCCTCTATTGTCGCATGTTCCAAGGAAGAGTTCTTTTCCAGAATCATAAACGGCGTTAAAGGAATGATGTCTCCTCGTCTCAGCCAGTCCGATGTCGTCGTATCTGATCTTTCTGGCCTGCATCAGCAAGTCCTCAACAGCGGACTCAGATGCAAGCGATCTTGCGTTGTAGGTACAGATCGTCACCTTAGTCCTATCACATTTAGGTAGCCCAGATAGCCCTGAGATTGTAGCAGCCTCTCCGTACTCGTCCTACCCAACGCTGCCTTATCGGGGGCTCTTTCGTGGTCAGGGGAATGACTCTCATTTATTTTACTCTGTTTGGCATCTCTTGTACCCATGGGGTAGCTTGCCGGGCTCTAACCATGGGGGCTGAATATACTAATGAGTAGCTTGCCAGTCTTTCCCAGAGTTCATTGGAGTTGAGTGGACAGGACTCCTAACCGCCTCCCATGTACTTCCTAGTCACTTGCTTGCAAGCTTTTGGCCGAATTGACTTGTAGAATACAATTTGCACTGCCAGATCTGCGCAGCAGAAAAAGAGTATTCATCCCTTTGATCCACCTGCTGCTCTGGGAAGCACAAGGTCGCTTTTGGTTCGCGTTTGACCCCCTATCCGCCACCTGGGGACGCGCCACGTAGCCTCACGACTAACCGGCTCGAGATCCATCAGTGAGGAATAACCTCAGTGAGTGGAAATCCGTGGAACATCCAGTTATTACCAGCAATTGGTTGTTTTTCATTTGAAATCTCTTTTAAGAATCATAGTTGTAGTACTGAATTTATAAGAGGGTAGAGTTTTTGGCGTTGGTCAATAACTTTGGGATTTACAATCTATTACGCTGAGCCTCGAACAGGTAAAATATTTGCCCTATACGATCTTGCGTGGCCTACCGATGTTTCCAGGTAATGTTTTTTTTTGGAACCACTTTCCTGATCTCAAAGGATGGAGAGTTCGGTTTGTTTGGAGCGCGAGATCGAGCCAAGCCTCGTTTATTATAGGGTTCCTAGGCGATAAATACTTTTCTTTAAAGTGGATAGTTGTAAATGTTGTATAAAATTGGAGAAATATACTACATGTGTTGCAAAATCGACCGCCAAAGGCGACAGCAACGTATTTCAATAGAAACATGGAAAACTAAATAGATAAGCCGAATTGTAGAGCCGAATACACAAATAAGGGGCGGGCTATTGCGAAACTACAGTGAAAATCATGAGTCACATATTATTCGTTGCGTGAGAGATTAGAAATTATACGTTGTTCCATGGGCTTGACACAAAAATTTAGACGTTGTACACGTTGTCTTAGGCGGGTTAAAAAAGAGATTAGATCAAGACGAACTGGAAATATATCTGGCTAAAAATTCACCTCTCAAAATGCTTTACATGGTGAAGACTCTACTCCGAAGCGAATGGTACCGCCAACATTCATTTGAATATTATTTCCTTCTCGGTTTCTTTTTGATTTTCTTTTTTTTATTTCCTAATGTATACATTTTAGAAAATGGATCATGGTGCTGCTTGTAATCAAGGGAAGCTTACATGCGAGGGAGAGGTGCGTTGTGAGGCGGTTTTTTTGCTTTTATGATTTTAATAGTTCCTCTTTCTCTTACAATATTCGTTCCTGGTGGTGATCCTTTTCGAGCATCGCGACGTTTGCGTGTGTTATTCTATAAAATACAAACGTACAAATCTTTTGAAGTTGCAACTACAACTGGGTGGCTTAAGCCACAATCATTATTGTCAGCCATCCCAATGTTCACCTTAAAGCTCTCTTGCATCTTATTCTGTCTCTCTGATATCTTTCTGGGCCATTTATAATGAATAGAAGAATGATTGTAAAGTTGCATTCAAACCCCGTATACAATCCATTTTCCATCCTTGGATTAGGGTTATAAGGCAACGAAAGCAATAAAGGGAAAGCTAGGCAAGTAGGATCTAATTAGCAAGCACTCTATGTATAATAAGTAAACAATTAGTATTTGTGTATAAATTTTTGTGTTCGCTCTCATCAACTTCCGTGCTGTTGTTTGCTTGTTTATTAGCTATTCAAGCTGTTTTTCATACATATTTTGGTAATTGTACGCATATCTCTATGATGACACTTCACTCCGTTAGCTGCATAGTACTATATGTTGCGTCCTATTGCTGTTTGTGAGTAAATGTAAGCCAAAACCAACTATGTATTTTTTATGATCAAAGATATAATTCCTATATCTGTTGTGCTGGGATGGTTTGCACACAACATACATTAGTCATAATCATTCTTGATTCTGTGTATACTGGTTGATTCTATGATTGGGAAGAAGTGGTGAGACACTTCAGAGCTTGAAGAAGTAAGTCCACGTATACTCTTCAAAGGTCGTAAGGCAACTAATAGGTTTGCTAAGTTCCCCAGAGAGCGGCTCGTAGCTGTTTTTGGTCGTTATTCACTTCTTTCGTATGCCCCATACAACCTAATGACGTGCGAGTGAATGAAGTTGACGAATATATCTTTAGTTGAGCTCTCGACCGCATTCCTCTGCAAGATCATCTAGCTCTTTATCTACAAACGCTATGGTTCCATGCTTTTCACAACTGACTTCTAATCCGACGCGGAGGTTTTTTTTTTCACTTACCAATAAGAATTTTATGACAGCTTTATTTTCTGAAAATTGAGATTTAGGTCTGTGCTTTATATCCCTCAACTCGAAGTAGCGTTCGGTTTCGTAGCTATTGGAGATACAGCTGTTTCGAACGTTGATGTTACCAATCGTACAGATACCTCTCTTCGAATAAGGGCGAAGCTCAGTCATTCTGGACCACCTTTTACTGTACACTAGTTATTTTCTAAAATCTTTCCTATCACTATTCAATGCTCTAATGAAGAACGACTATATTGGTTGCAGCTCTTGGACAGCCAAATCTTACTTCTGGATGCACGTCGTACTGTTCCGCTTCGAATTGAATTTTCCCCGTCTCAGATTGCTCGATTCTATACAAATCTTCTGATTGCGGTGGAGGGAGGAGATGGACCTCAAGTGAATTATAGGGTATTCTTTTTTTTCTTATAAGCTTTTATTTATAGATAATGTTTCATTGTTTCTTTTCTTTTCTTAAATCTTTGTTGTGTAACTTCAATGGTGTTAATTTCATTTTTATGGTTACTTTCAGCTGAAATAAACTCTTAATTTTTCTTTCTACTTTTTTAATACACTTCTACATAAAGTATTATTTCTTTTAAGATGCCGGTTCGAGGACTGGGTGGAGCTGCAGTTGTTACAGTGAAGGCCAGAGATGACCTACGTATTTCACGAAATGGAACTTATATCTTACAGTCTTGTCATGAATCAACTTTCTCATTTTCGTTGACAAACTCAGGAAACCGGTTTGTTACTAACAACCGTTGTTGATTCAGAAGCTATTGGAAGAGCATTGTACGTGATTATATCTTATATGATTCATTATAAAACTTGAACTTTTAGACGAGCGTTTTCCCGTGTAGTCGTTTTATGCACTACAGAATCTGGCGCTCTGGAACACATTCCTGCTGATATTCGTCCAGCTCCTGGAATTGTGATAGATCGTGGTGACTCTAAGGAAAGGATATTCACTGTTATTTATTTTGCTTACGTCTTGTTTTTATTTTCATTTAAATGTCCTCTGTAGTAACACATTTAGATATGTGGTCGTAAACAAAATTCACTTAAAACTTATAATTATGATTTTATCCTGAAGAAAAATTTATCGTAACGCTCATCTAACTTTTCAAAAAATTTTGACGCGCTTAATATCGCCTACAGTTATTTTAGCCTTTTTAAGCTGGTTTCCATACGTCTCCATTCTCCCATATCTTCAATGAACTCAATTGTCTCTACTGCGTCAACAGCAGTAAGCATTTTTGCATACCTGTATTTCTGTACTCCCTTTTGGTTTCGAAACTTATTAGATCCATTTAAAGTAGTTTTGTTGTAGCAACAGCGAACAGCTAGTGAGCTTCAAGTGATGGTATATTGGGGAGAAGAACGCACTCGTCAACGACTAAGATGGTTGATTTACTTTCTCCTCATTCTTCTTTTTTGAGACATGAATATGGTGTTTTCATATCCTTACGTTTCACTATTTTTTACTTTCTTAAAGGTATCTCTGTCATTTCAGAATAGTTTTGTACATATTTCTTACTTGTATTTTTTATAGCTCACGAAGTTTTAGTTTCGAGAAATTGAAAGACATTTCACATCTGTGTGAAGGGATTCGTTTTACGGATGCTTTTCTTGGTGAAGAGTTATCATTCTGCCCTCCTGAAGACCATCCCATTACCAAAGAGGACGTGCGACTTTTCGATCAGAAGCTGAGGATGTCTACTATATATGTGAGTCGGTAATTTTTCGCAATGTCTGGTTTTCATAGCTGTATTATTTGTAGGTTTGCTCCCAGCTAGTTCGCCTAAGGCAATCATTGGCCTCGAGCTATTCAACATCGTTTGAGAGGAGCCTTCAACCAGAAGACACTTTTTGCGAGGAATCTACTTACAAAGTAGCTGTTCCTGACCAAACGCTGCAATAGATGGGATCAAATCTTATATTTAACTAGAGATTTTCTAATTTCTTATTTCGATCTCTGGATCTCTTTCACGATGTATGGTTAGAGGGTGATATAAAAGCTGTGTTTTTGTGATACATTTCGTTCCAACGCTGGAAATGCGTTTAATGTAATGTCATATTTGAAAAAAGTGAATTCAAGAGGCAAATGATGCTGTCGACATACTCTTATGGTCCTGAATACGGCCTGGATGTGGTCCATACAACAGGTTTCATGACGGAATCCTGATTGCTGTTGTTGTGACTCAAAGTTCACGATATGCAGAAGAGGGTAATCTTCGTGTAAAAATTGTAGAGAACACTCAACAAGCGTATCGGACAGTACTGATGAAGAATTCTTTTGCAACCTAAGGAGGAGGAGCGTGCGCGAGATCGACTATCTAGGATCCTTTCCTTTGAAAGTAAGACGTCATATGGCTTGTGGCTTTCAACAGAAAGAATTTTGTAATGATTTTATTTGGCAATCAATGACGGAGTCACTGACCTATCTGTGAATAAATGAATAAAGATAGGTTGAGTCTCATGTGTAGATGGAAACGAATAACGCAGAAAATTATAAAATAGTTCTACAATTCTCAATTGATCTCAAAAAGAATCCTGAATGGTTACAATACACTACTTTCGTGGAGGGTTGCAATAGTTGAAAGTGTTCAAATGGCATTTGCAATACACCTGATTTAAATACTAATGGTGCGCGTGTAGCGTAGTAGTTAGAGGTGGCCTGCAATACGCTTTCCAACAATCCTTGGTTCGATCCCGTACCCAGGCACACTAAACCTTCCATTCCGCTGGAATCGGTATATTGGTACCAGACTTGGTTGAGAGGATAAGCACACTGACGTGATAGATCGGTAGGCCACCGAAAGTCATTTTATTGGCAAATATATGCATTTATTAATCTCTACAATGCTTGATGAAGTCGAATGCATAGCGCGAGACTGATCAGCACTGATTGATTGTCCTTTATTTTTCAAATAATAACAAAAACCACAACAATATATCGTACTTGGCAAGAAAACGGAAATATCGATGAAAAAAAAAACATAAAAAAACCAAAGTGTGCATAGGATGAGACCGATGTCAAATAATATTGTGGTTTAATGAAACGAAGAAAAAACTCGAAAGAATCTAAAATGCCCAACTAATTTATGTGTGTAGGGTGGATACATATTAGAAAGGTATTTCTTCGCGATTCTTTTTATCCGTTTGCTAGCCTTAATAAAAGAACTAATTTACGTGGAAATTGTTTTGAAATTAGCAACATTGTCGCTTTTTAGATCCATGTTATATGGCTTTGGACAATTAGATCAAATTTGCCACACATTTTAAAAGGGCAACCAGAAACAGTCAATTATTTTGTACAAAAATCCTCGACAAAATCTGGTACCTGTAACGCTGTAGATTCTCGACTAATAGATTTACGCAACCCTCACATACGAATCATTTCACATCGGATCTCTGGCTAACCGATTACCATTTTTTCGCAGGAATCTCGAAAGCTACTACTACTAAGAAGTCTTTAACAACTAGACCGCTGCTGAAAACGTTTTCAGGAAAATCGTCGATTTAAAGACGTCAAAATGCTATGCGAACAAAAGAAAAGTGTCTCGTTGGTAGAATTAGTAGATTTCAACTGTTCCTTTTTTCAGAGTAGCCATGTTGTGTTTGATCAGGATTATATCATTTTAAAAGTAAATTATGACCTTTATAAATAAATCGTCTACAATCCATCGTTATTTTATCACCTGAGATTGTTTTCATGAGAGCAGCGATTTGAATCTTCCGATTTGTTAACAGACGAACTGCTCGACAACAATGTTACAAACCAAATTCAAGGTTTAAGGGCTTCGTTGGTCTGGTGGCGCATTGAACCAGTAAGGTTATTATGTTGTTAAATGGTTAGGAAAGTGTAATCTTCTGGAATTTACTAAAGAGACGTCTGGGTAAAAATATGAAGGATATTGATACTTATACTACTTCATAATTGAAAATTAAACAATTGTTGTTCAACCCTTAAGTAGTCGCCAGTTATGCGGATTTGAAGAAGCCAATTGGTCCTGAACAAGTCTGGTACCAATTCTCCGACCCGACTCCGGAGGGATGATAGGCTTAATGGTCCTCGTGTATGATCGAACCAATACCTTTCTTTTGCTGAACAGTATCACTTCTAATGTGTTATCAATTCCTAATTTTAATAGTACTCTATGAAATTTAATGAATAAATTGAATGGATTCTGCTGCCTAGAATATAGCTTTTCGGTTCGCTTCCTTAACACAAAAACGCCATGTGTACCAAAATCGGTATACAACCGATTTTGGTACATAAACCCCTTGAAAGATTCCCAGAGGTTTTCTTACCGCACTTCTTGAAATCACTAGAAAAGAAAATTCGACGTAAATCGTATGTCCGGAATAGCTCTTCGAAAACTGTTCTCTCTCCTAATAATTTATAAAAAACCTCCATTTAGAGCAGCTCAATTTGGGACAAGAGTGTATTGCTTTTTAAGAGAATATACACTACAGATTATGGCCAATGAGAAAACGCAGATATTCCCTTGTTTAGACATTGAGGTTCATTACCTTAGGACAGCTTTTCACTATGATGTAATAATAAATCAGTAATGATAAATGTTCTAACTTACTGTGTTTCTTTTCACGACAGTGAAATTATTGGAAATAATTTGGATACATAACAGCATCATTGCAGTTCTTTGAGAATTCTTCTTCAGACTGTTCAGACATTAGGGGTGAGAAGATTTTCTGTTTGGAAACAATTATTAATTCTTATTACCACCAATTTTTATTGCTGGTTTAGACCCTTACTGTTTGAGAACATAGATATATGCGATATTATAGTACAGCCCATAAGATAGGTCCTTCTATGCAGTAAGTCCTCAGCCAAAGGAATACTTGTATACCAACACTATCGGTGTACAAATGCCTTCTCTTATTTAGAAATTCGTGCATAAAGTACATCATTATGGAATGCACTACATCTGCACTAAAATTCAGTACATCCTGAATAACTTGTGAATTCTGAAGAACTTGGTTTTGTTCTTGGATCTCTTATGTGAGATGTACTGGTAGAAAGCTGTCACAATGAATTGTCACATTGTCATACGTCAGCAAAATGGAGATTTGCCATCGGACATCCAAATCACTTTCTTGACATAAAAGGCCAATGACACAATGAGATGGCATGATGAATGTTTTAAAGTGAAATAAGCTTAAAATGAAAAGTACACACACCTTAGAAAACTTACTAGTACTTTCCTACTTTGGTAGATCACTTTTTACAGATAAATAACTGGTGTTATTAAAAATTTTGCATCGTCCATGTAATGTATGTGTAAAACATGTAATGTATAATATTTTGTATTTGTATTACATTATTTTATTTATTTATATTTATTTATTATATTATTTTGCATTTGCCCTCAGGGCAGAGACGGTGATTGCATGATCTCAGGTACAGTGTACCTGATTTCTTGCAAAACTTGCGGAGACGAATATATTGGCGAAACGGGAAGACCTCTTTGTGTCCGCATTGAAGAACACCTAGATGGAAAATTTAAAAGCAAAACGAGTACTCCACTAGGCACGCATAGGACACAAAGACACAACGGAGAGGATTTTGATGTTAAGGTTAATATTCTTGCGCAAGAAACTAGCATATCGACGCGCAGGGTTCTTGAGGCATTTTGGATTAACTTCAAAAACCCAAATATGAACCGCAAGGAAGAGTGCCTCCTAATCACACGTGATTTCGCACAATATATCAGATTGATCTTCTAGTCTGATAAAGGGGCACTCTAGAAGGAAGTGTACCTCATTCCTCTTCCGCAGACACAACCTAGCGGTTGGTCGAAGGCAGAGAAGTGGTGAGTATTCGATGTTATTCACGCGGTTAGGACTTGGTTTTTGAGTTTCTCTGTTTGAGTTATTGACGTGTTTGGCTTGGTAGATCGCTGTCAGTCGACCTTTCCAGGCTCTGAAGAAGGCGACACGGCCGAAACGTCAGCCTCATAATAAACTTAACAACCTCGCGCTCGTTCAAAGAAGAAGAATCAAGAAGTATTAAACAATGCCGAGGTTAAAAGACAGTCGGTCTTGGAAATTGTGGAATTATAACTTTCTTACCTAAGCTTTATAACTTTAAGTGATATCAAGCTTCTTGCACAAATTTTTGGCCAGTAACAATAAGGATGATGCTCTTAGAAATGCATATTAGTTGACTCAGTCTTCCTCATTGATAATGATGTAAGGTGTGACACAGGCTGAAACTTATAGGAATGATAGAACAAAATTCTAATAAAGAATACTACCATGATATTCGTCCAAGCAGGCATTACGTTCATTTGGTGTGTTTCGGAAGTAAGCTCACAAGCAATGAGCATAAGCTTTTTACGGATTTTCCTCGCTAACGAGTATGTGGTCTTCGAACTTTCGGCAGATGAGTAATGTTATTGCTAACAAATATTTGAGAAACTCAGTTGAGAAAACACTACATATGTTATACTCTTTTCATAGTGTTTTGTATATATCACCTTTTTTACAGAATGGGTGAAATCTGATTTTTACAGGCACCAAGAGATCAGTATCGCCTCTTATAACTCAGCTCTGGCTTGCAGTTTTGTGGAAGCTCATCTGTGAAATAACGAGGAGAAA
Source organism: Mesoplodon mirus (assembly GCF_964341445.2). Lineage (NCBI taxonomy): Eukaryota > Metazoa > Chordata > Mammalia > Artiodactyla > Ziphiidae > Mesoplodon > Mesoplodon mirus. The sequence goes on from NW_028295200.1 coordinate 12,615, forward strand.
TGTAACAAAAATATTTTTAAAAATTTAATCATATAGATAATGATGTATAATAATGCTAAAATTTGAAAGAGAAAACGTTCTTCCAAAAACTTGGAGTGAATACTTTTTAAATCATGAATTTACCTCAAACGAGTTCGAAATCATAGCACGATACCCAACGAAGCAAGCTTTACATCTACTGTTTAGTCTATAATTGAACAATTTATTTGATTGAAACAACTGCGCAAAAGCAACAAACAAACATAAACTAATAATTTACTATTTATCCCCGTCGAAGACGCTTCTATTCACGTAGACTTAGAGCCTGAGGAGTTTTGTTTCAATATTAATACACTTTATATCGATGGAACATTCTATCGATATGCTGTTTTTCAATACTTTATATTATTGTAGTATAATGAAGCCAAAGATTGTAGTGAATAACTTCTCACAGTTTCAAATTACTTTATTAATTACATTTCTGGTTGGTTTCATGCAAAAACATACAAGCGATATGACGCAATTAGTCGTCACAGCTGACACCACTTGCTCGCTAATTTCCGCTATTGCTGACAATGTGGCGCTGATCCAATGTTCAGTGTTCTCTTCTTTTTCCCATTATCTTTTCTTTGATCTTGATTCTGTAAATTGATAAATATTGAACAAGGGAAGTAAAACTGAATCAAAGAACTAGAAAATGGATGTATTGCACTTATATCCTTAACCCCTCAAGAGGTAAGGGTGTATTTTTTTTGCTAAAGTGATTGTAGTTGCTTAGTCAAGAACGGTAGAGATAAAAAATCGATAGTATACCGTAATGCTTGCTGACTTTCTAAGATTATGTCGCCATCTGCATTTAAGAGCTCACCTTAACGATCTCACTCGGTCTATATGCGAACACATCGTCCGCTTCATTCTAAAATGAACTAGAATAATTTGAAAGCAGAGTGATTTGATAAAACTTGCATGTTAAACTGAAGCATAGCTGTCTTGAGTTAGAGATTAATGGAATTAGTGACTATGTGCAAATTTTTGTTAGCTGCATAGATAAAAAGAAAGATTGTGACCTTGTGATTGAGTATGAAAGTCGTTACATCATTTGCCACCATTGACACGAGTAATTACGAGATTTATTTGAATAAAATTCATCTATTCACATAGAAAAGGCTATGATGGAAGATTTTAAAAAAATGCTCGTCAAAACTTCAGAAGTCTACGAAAAAAAATCAAATTATGTACATATAAGCATCACAAGACAAGAAATGTTGGAGGAAAGTGATAGTGATAGCACGAAATGCTACAGAAATCTTAACGAAAAAAAAGGAAGTAAACAAAGAACACGATGAATGTTGGGTGATCAAAAATTGCATTTAAGAACTGTTTATGAAATGTGAAAATTAAACCATTGAAATGATAATGTCTTCATGCAGATTCTTCTACCTTGACTGGCTTCAAAAGCTACTCCTTTGAAATGAATTTCCTCATATCTTTAGCCGACCAACGGTCTTTTCCTCGTGCCGTCAACGTTCTAAAAGAAATATGCTCTTCTTCCACGACTATCTTAAGACTTCGAAAATTATTTAAACAAGTAATTTTTCTGCTCAATTACTGAATAATAAAAATAGACTCCTATACAAGTTTTAAGCACTAGAAATGTAACATTTTTGTTTTGTCCTCAATGATCTACTTGTCGACCGGGATGACAGCGCTCCTGATTGTCAAACTGTGATATACAACAGAGTTTCTTCCGACAGATGATCGCCCAAATTGAAAACGAGTTTGAGATTTCCATCCAAAAACCAAGCTGTTATAAATTATTGAGAATAATAGCTATTTTCCTGTGAAGCATAGTCGTTAAGTTGTAAACCTTGAGAAATTCCTAGTAATGTTATAACGGGAAAAGAAAGAGATCTCACTAAACCAGCAACATACTCTTTATGTGTAACGGCAATATGAGACAATAGGCTTACTCTTTAATGTGTTGCAGCATGGAAGTGCCGAACTTGTCCTCAGGAAACCAAATGCACGAGCAATTACAACTATCTCAGATTTTAGCCGCTTAAATTAGATCTTAGTAATATTTCACGATTACTATGTAGCTCATGCTACTTGTTCGCAAGAGTTGGATAAAAAGTAAAGAAAAATAGAAGTCCGGAAGTCGACATTTTTAGTCAAACTTACCTTTTCATAAGTTTAAATGCTTTTTCACTAAACAACGTCCATCGTTTTGGTAGTGTCGGATTTTTATGCTTCAACCATTGCTCCCATTCCCAGTACTCCTTACACATGATAGACGCTTTTTGCCATAGGAATCGTCCTCTCAAGCAGTAGTAAAAGATAACACCTGAAGTGGCATGAAAATCAGTATGCCTTGCCATAGTTAGTCATTAAATTCTATATATTGTTCTTTCATTTTACTAAATGCTTCCTGAACCTTCTTCAAAACACTTTGCAAGCTCTCATATAACTTCAATTGTATATATGTTCTCCATTTCAAAAACTTGTTTTAAAAGCTACACTTCAAACATTGTTGTATTTTCTTATTGTGTTGTTAATTAGTGGTAATTATTAAACTTTTGAATGAAACGCGTGTCGTGTGGAAACCCCAGAGTGATATTAATGATTATGAACAGAAGCCATAGATTCATCAAGTCAAGAAAAAGATTGATTTCGGCTTTGAAAACATAACAGAAGAACTGCTGTAGGTAAGAGAACACAAATACTTACCTTGAACCTATTCTTGAAAAAGGGCATAAAGTGTAGATCCTAGAAGTGCAAGAATGTTTACCATTTTGAATACAGACAATCTAAGAAACCATGGGCACGGCTTCAGTGACCGAGTTATAAAAAGTGGTTTCTACCTCATTTTTACAGAGAAGATCTAATCATGAAACTTAGCCATGTACGTTTTTTGTGCATTCGTCTGTTTATTATGTAACCATTCATGAAATGAGAAATTCCGTCTAAAAATAAGAACCGCACGTCTTTTTCAAGCAGCTCCCTTACTGCGACTCCAGAAAGAGTGGACGGTGTCGTTTTGCCGAAGAGTGTCTAACTGACGCCCATATAGAACGAGATTGATAACCTCACATGAAAACGGATCAACGAACTCCATCATCAAATCTTATCCACGATGATTCAGATGAGGGATAAAATCGACGAAATCGATTCCAAGCATAGCTAGTGAGGAATAGAACTTTCGTCACACTAAAGGAAAGCTTGAAGCACATTCCAGATAAAGAAAGTGATGCTTGTAAACAGGAAATACTTTACACTACATTTTTCTTAACTAGGTAGGTTTAACAAAAACTTTTTAATCCAAAATTTAGTGGAAATTGTAAGAAGAATTATTAGTGATGTCGACGCCAAAAATACGATAATTATAAGAGGCTGAAGATTTATGATAATGTAACACACCAAGTCAGTCTAGCCGCTGGGTTAACGGCAACTTACAAGCGGTAGCATCATAATATCAGATGAATTCATTTCAAAATCATGTAAAACCACTATGAATTGTTTTCTATTGAACAGTTCCTGATCAATAGTACTCGCGATAATTCCTGATAAAAAAATTTCTTGCAATAATAAGTTAATAAAGCGAAGATAAAGTGGTATGCCTCGATCAATCCCTGAAGAATGCGCCATACAATCGACTTCATCAAGCATCGTAGAGGTAATTGAATGCATATTTGCTCCATACACTGATCTGCGGTGTCTTCCTATGTATCAAGTCGATGCCTTTACCCTCTCATTATCAATTTTCCGATCTCGGAGGTACGGAAGGATTGGTGAGCACGATGCGCTGAATCGAACCATCGATCGATCCAGTGTGAATTTCAGGACACATCTAATCGCTGCGCTACACTCGCCGACAAAATTATAAGAATTCGGAACGTAATAAATCTAAGGAACGGGCTATATTCACATCTATCTTCCCATCAAGGAAGAGAACTGCTAAATAGCAAGCTGAACTGCTTAAATACTATGCTGTCCAAACACATACATGCTCAAAGTCACGGCTGTTCGATAGCTGCGGATAAGATTTCGATAATCAGAGCTGAAGAGTTCCGAATATGACAGACTTGAAAAAGACAATTTATACTAACGTTCTATGTTTATGTGTAAATTTCTTAAGCGCAATTTCCATCGGTTATAACTGGGCGGGATTTCGTTATGTTTCTCTGACTTTTGCATCTTAACGCAGTAATGATGCTCTTCTCTCGTCCTTCCTTTTATCCCTTCTCTGAAGAACTTTGCAAGATCGGCATGTTGCTCGCGCATCTCCGCGTTTGGGTATCTACCGGAGTGCTTCTGCCGACGGACTTGTGCTTTTAAATTATCGGCTTTATTAGCACTGACATGGAGACGTTGATTTAAAGAGTCTCTTCAACTGCTTGAGGTTTCGAGAAACCTTTTTTCTTCGGCATCATAAATCACTGAGGTATTCCAATCTCGGCCTATCTAGTGATACCGTTCTTAACCTTCTTAGCTAATATCACATCGTTAGTCAAAGATTCAGACGCAAGTGTGTATGCGTTGTAGCGACGTATGTACAATACGCCTTTATACTATCACCAGACCCTAGATGGCTAGAATGATGCTGAGATTTAGTGACCTTGTTTGGCTCATCCCACCCAAAGTTGCCTTATTATAAGTTCTTTTGAGGTGATGAAAATAAGACAATTTATTTTCGCTATTTTTGGCGACAGCTACCATTGGATCGTTTGCAAGACTCCGCCAAGGAAATTGATATTTCTACGAGCATAGCTCTTCGGACTTTTATACAGCATAAGTGAAGCGGAAATGCTAGACGTAAGGTTGCATACTTTGATACACGACAAACGGTATTAATAAAGGTAGAATAAAGCAGTTTCTAAAGCCATGTGTTCAGCAGATCTAGGAATAAGGGAGGACGGTATACTTAGATATCTAAGTGCGTAACTAACACACAGCAGATTCAATAGAAAAGAAAATGTTAGATGATTTAAAACGTCAAAATAGAAATGAAACTGAATCAGTTGAAGTTTGGACGACTGACTAACAGAGAATTGGTTAACATGATACAACTTCTTGTCTGCCATGGACAACAATATTGGAATAGGAGGCACTCAAAAATACCGTAACAAGGATGAGGCTAAGAAGATTGTTAATTAACATTGTTAAAACGCGCAAATATAACCTTTTTCAACATGTTGCTAGAACAAAAAAGAAGGAAAGCTTTCGAAAATAATCACAATAAAGAGGGAAAATCACTTAAGAATGCCGCAGATAAATGCTAAAAGAATACACCCGTTTAGAAGTCGTCACGTGTTTGTTGTACACGAGCGCCAACAACAATTTATTGCAATTCAAACAGCTTGTGTTTTCCTTGTCACTAATGGTTTTCGCCCACACATACAAACAGTCATCAACAAATGAATTTACCAAAACCATAACAAACAATCAACAATCTACTTTTGAATAAATTTAATTATTCTGAATCCTATAAAAAGAAAAAAAAGCAAATTCCTCTCCACAGTATCGAACGATATATGGTAGAAATGTGCTTAGCAAGAAACATAATACTGTTATTAATGTTAAAGGATAAAGGATGAAGTGGTTGACGTTGATCAATCCTTGGGATGCGCCATGCATTCGACTTCATTAGACATCATAGAGGTGATTGAATGCATATGTGGCCTATACAATGCCTTGCGGGGGCCAGCCGATGTGTCAAGGCAGTATTTTTATCCTCCCATACAATTCTGGTACCAATTTACCGACTCCGAAGAGATAGTAATCTTGGTGAGCCCGCCGCGCGGTATCGAATGCATTGTGCATTGCAGGGCGCCTCTAACCACTGCGCTACACGTGTCCGTTATTATCGTTACGTTTATCAGTCTAACGTGCCCTTCCTCATCTTCGAAGTGGGATTCTCCACGGTGAAAGTTTGAAACCAACGTTGCACTGTGCGTTTGTTAACAGCTCCTTGACCCCATGCGTTAATTGTGCTACTCTATGTCCCAGTCTGAAATCGTAGAAATAGACTTGTCGAAATTTTTCTTTTGACACCTGAATTTCTAACGTTTTAGATATGTCAAAAACATAATTGGCAGCATTAATTAATTATGAAATTAATTAAAACATATACAAGAAAAAGATATAGAGAGAGATAAGATAGGGGCACGTGTAGAGCAGTGGTTAGAGGTGTCCTTCAATACACACTTCATTCGATCCCCACGCCCTGGGCTCACCAAACCTTCCATCCATCCGGTTCAGCAAACTGGTACCAGAATTGTATGGGAGGATATAAAAAACACTGAGTTGACACATCGCGCAGCACCTGCAAGTTATAGTATAGGCCAGACATCATTCAATCACTTCTACGATGTCCGATGAAGTCGAATGCATGGTGCATCTATTAGGGATTGATCAACGCCAACCACTTTATCCTCTATCCTTTTGTAGAAGAAAAATGACATTACGAAAGCAACATTATTCTCCGAACAACCTAATACATTACTAACTAATTATGTGAATAAATAATAAACCTGATTTTTCGTGAATGAAGTTCTAACTTTCTTTTCTTGGCAATTTTGGTCCACGAATTCAGCTTCGTCATTTCGAGCACACCGGTTTTTTTTATCATTCATCTTAAAGTGTTACTGTTAGAACGCAAATATCCTTACAAAATACATGTGAATTTTCAAATTTACCTGTTGATATCCATATAAAATATTGTTGACAGAAAATGTAGGGTTTTCCATTCGCTCGAAATTGTATGAATGATAATACGAAGCAGCTACAGCAATTCCTCAGAAAAGAGGAGAATAAGCGGCGGAACCATAATGAAATTCGGTGTTAATGTCAATCAACTCGTTTATTTGCTATTAACAACCACAATGACATTGAAAATGAAAATTAAAAGCGGTGGAAAGTAAAATGACAATTAGGCAATCGACATAACTGTTTGCAAGCACTGTTATTCTCATCCCGTATGTCGATAAGATCATTACGACGTCTAGTTGTACTTTAATTGCGGAGAAACAAACTTTCTAATTGTATAATAAAAGAATAGAGCTAAATAATGGTACTCAATAATACGCAAAAATTTTGACCTCGCAATTTTACCAAAGGGGTGCATTTCAGTGCTTGGCCACGTTGCCTTTGGCTCGATCTCGTGTTCTCGGCAACCGAGGCCTCCATCATTCCGGATTCCAAAAATTGGTAGTGGATATGTTTGGGAGGATAAAAACATTGACTTGATAGGTGAGTTGCCCAACGAAAGTCATTGTTTAAATGTCATAATCATTCAATCATCTCTAATATGTATTAGCTCGAATGCATAGCGCATCCCTGAGGCATTAATATCACCAACACTGAGGATAACATTGAATTAAGAACAAACACACTTAATTGATGGATTTAATTCCAATGATTTCTGTCTGCATAACATGTCATAAAATTGGAATTTATAAAAGTCCTATCACAGCATTGCCATACACTGCATTTGCATATTTTCTGAAATTTAATGACCAAAGTAAAAGTCGTAGAATTCCACTGTTTTCTTCAAAAAAGGCATTCTTTTCTAATATATATGTATATATTCGTATACTTTATGATGTCAAAAAATTTAGGAATTTGGGCATTCTTTGCATATTCCTTGAATGTGGATTTTGAAGCAAATGTACACCAAAAGTAGTATTCGAGAAGAATCTTGTTCTATAACCTCAAAGCGACAAAGCTAAGTCACTTTCTTAAGTCTCCAAGCTCTTCGCGGTGCTCAAGTACTTTAGTTGTCGGAAAATTATTGGGAGTTTTGGAAAAACCATCATAACTCATTATGTGCTTACTATAGACTAGAATTATCATCAGGTCTAAACAATCCATCGTCGTTTGCTGTCAAGTTTTGTTAACAAATAAACGTTCAAGGTTATGGCTCACCTCCATGTTTCCTATAATTCATTCAACGATATGGAAGACAGGTTTCATAGGATTAGATTACATTTCGAACTTCCCAACAGAATTTACCAGGGACTTCTCAGACATCACAAGATACGAGTGTACTTGAATATTTATGAAATTATTAGTGTCCTAACGCTATCACTTAGCCATGTACTTGAAAAGGCTGATAGAATTTCGAGACAACGGAATGACAGAGACGCTGTGTTGCCTGTTATAACAGGTTCGAAAAAATCTACTTTAATGTGTACCAAACAGGTCAATACTAGATGTAGTCAATGTAGAGGTTGTACACTGCAATAATTGTAATATGTATATATATATATATATATAGTGTATATTGTAAACGATACGGATTTCAATCATGTTTAAATGATGTAAAATGTAAACGTCACATTTTAGAGAAACATTTTATTGAATATTTTGTGAAGAAAAATCGTTTAAAGGGTGCAAGTTATGTGAACACCTAGCATTTTTTCAGACAATCGTTTTGACGAAGCCGAGTGTTCAACTACATTACAATTTCATTCGTACAAGTCAACTCAATGATTTATTCTTTTTTTTAACAAACAATTAAACAAGATATTATTGCAAATGTTGAGCTTCAGAGCTTAGAAAATACAGTATTTATAGTCGTAGCTTCAATGATTTCTTCTAAGATGATTCTCACTTCACCATCAGCAATCTGTCGCCCTGAATTGGAAGTGTCAGAAAAAGTACCTACTTCAACATTTCCAGTGCAGTCACGGACTACAGAATCCAACTTAGACAAGAATAAGATCTTCGACAAGACAAAACGACAGATTAAAATTGTCATCAAAGTACTGAAGACAAGAGTAAAACCAGAACAAATGATGCGTGATGTGATCAATATTAACCTGGAGTGATTGGAGCTTGCTAATAGTCTCTAAATAAGAGCATATGAAATATTAGGATTTTGATTGTGAATTAATTTCACCGTCAGCATCTTCGACAGCTTCGCTCCTTTTATCATCCGACTCTTTTGTCTTATTTTCTTTATTGTCGACGTTCGAAGTAGACGCAATCTGAATTCTGTGTTCGACGCACGGAAATAACGAGCTGCGACTTATACTAGCAGCAGTGGTACACATGTATACAGTATAATACTTGTAAATGCTTACCTAGTTAGATGTACAGTATATAGAATCATTTTATATTACACAGCTATTCCGCTAGCATTACGAAACCATACGATTAAAATATGAACGAACCTCGGTGATTGATCCAGTTGGCTCATCCGATGCTGCCGGACCAGTCTCCTCAACAGCTGGTGTTGAATCTTTATTTAATTCGCTATTAACGATATACTGAAATCATATCAAGTAAACCAATGACACGCCATTCTCGATGAGAATGTTTTGAAGAGTCGCTAATTTAAAAAATGAATTCAAATTTTTAGAGTATCTTTACACGAACGAAGAATACAAACACACACAAGCAAATATACACGCCCAAATATTCACATGAAAATACGTAGGTATACCTTAATACGTACACATGAACAAACGTTTATATGTATATATATCGGACCACAGTTTAAAGATTTAGGTTCTGTCAGCATTCGCATTTTCGTTGAAGAACGTACCACCAGAGGTAAGATGCGAGCACTTCTGCTTAGGAAATACTTTTGATTAAGGGCTGGTAATACCAATGAGGAAAAAATTGTTACAAAACATTCTTTGATAATGCCCTGATAATGTCATACTTTTGAATGAATTGGTTGGTGTTTGTTCAGTACGACGATGATAATACAACAGCACTGAGTGAAGTTTAGTTTATTTGCGGTGTTGCGGTGTAGAAAGTAGAATCATATGATGTCGGTGAGTTAGTAAAAATTTTTGAAGCTTTTTTCAATTGTGCATAAATGTAATGTGTGTGCGCATGTGTACATCGCATGTGTACTTTTCTATGTACCTAACTACATAATTTACAAGTCTCTCTTTCTGATGCATAATTACAATTTTTAACAACCACAATAGAAAACCACTACGTAGAACTATTCTCTAACTTACCAAGTCTGTATTTCAAACATTTTGCTATGCCAAAAAGTGCATAAAGTTTTGTGAGTTAGAAAAAAGGCTACAAAATTAACATAGACTGAAAGTAGGCAGAGCAAAAATACACCTGTGATAGGTTGAGCGAGCCGTAACAGCATTGCGGATGCGCGCACAAACGATAGGTATCGATCGGACGAGAATACGAATGCGAAGGCAATAACATATAACCTACCTATGCAAAAAATAAATGGTTAACAATACTTAACCTTAGTGGTATAACAGCTTCTCTGCTTTGTCACAGATTAATTCTTCGTGTCGGAGACAAAACAACGATTATGGAGTTTATCTCATCATATTTGTAAATCACATCTTTTCTTTTCGACTTTACGACGAATAACTAGAAAAAATAAATCAAATAACGATGATATTTTAAGGAAGACTACGAAAAAGAAAAAGCGAAAAAAAGTTCAAGAGAGGGTAGTAGAATTGTTCTTCGAGGCTAGTTATGTTTTTTCTTCTATGTGTGCCGAATAATCGCAAACTTCTTCATTAGCTCTTTTTTAATTTTAACAAAGCTTAAAATATACTAAATACGTTGGAATAACAGATCGTCGTAGTATGAAGGTTAGCAGAGTGTGAGATTTTTCGTTTTCTTGAGCAGCGATGTGTGCATATCAACGCCAAAAATTCAGATAACAAACCGTACAAAGTGGAAAAACTTACCAAATCGTGTGGAGAAACGGTGGGAAGGAAAGTTGAGGTAAGTTAGAGTGCGCGGAAAAGCGCAGTGGATAAAAGTGCCATGCAATACATGTGGTCACGAGTCGACCCAGCAATTCGACGTGACCAAGCCGCCATTCATTCAGTGGAGGCGAATTCGTACAAGATTTATTTGTTAGGCAATCAATACTATACCTCGTATATTAAAAGGTCATAACGAATTATTTTCTGGACCAAATATGTATTGGGTCAATTTTAGTAAATGAAAAAAAAAGTAAAAAATTAATGAATTTCGAATGCGTGGCGTATCTCTAAGGATTGTTCAAAGCCAAACGTTTCAAGCTTATGGAACGTGTGCGTTTGTTTTCTTCTGGAATAGAAATGGGTAATTGAATTGGCCATGTGCACTGCTTTTACCTTGTATCCATTTACAGATCTACACATATTGCTGGAAAATTTTGATAGCTGTGCTAGAGTTCTCTCACATATTCATTCAAATGGAGTCGCTATTCTTTGTAGATCGAAGGAGGCTTGTCCCAATAAATCTGGCACCAATCTGCCGATTTCGGATGGTTGTGAGGGTTGGCTGGCCCTAGGCGTGGAAAACTACACTTATTATGCATGTGTTTTACAACATCTTCAACCACTACCCTTCCGATGCCCGAAAATGAACCGTCCAAATAAAATTGTAGGCTTATTGCTGCTCACATGTGTGAATAATGATGGAAGCAATTTTTAGGGCGAAAACAGAAAGGAATGTGGTGAAGTAGCAGTTGACATTGACAAATCTCAGGAACGTAGAGGAATCGTGGTTGAAAAAGAGAGAAGAAAAAAACTGAAACAAGAACGAAAGTCTCGCAGTGCCGATAGAGCACAAAGGCGTAGTGAAGTTAGCAACAACGAGAATGCATCGATGTTAAAAACACGGAACGATAAGTCCTTCTACGATGTACCGAAAGCGAAAAGTCTATGCAGAATGCAGAATGTCGATGATGAGCCGCAAGCAAAATCATTGAAACGATCGACAGAGAGGCTCTCAATTTCGCTATCAACAGATAATCGCTCTATTTGGGCTCAAAACCTCTTGATGCACGTGGTTTGTCTTTTTTATATTATTATTCTACTATGAACCGCCATGGAAGACAGCCTGTAAAAATCTACATAACAAAAAGAAAGGAACACGTTTAAGAACAATGTAAAATTTTAGAATATAACATCGTTAAGAAAAGAATTCATTCAAAATAAGAGAAATTCGCAAACGAACTACACATTTGAACACTGCAAGTGAAATATGACGAAGAACAGGTGTATTTATAATAGAAGAATAAAGTAGTGGTTTTATTATTAGTACTTAAATTTGTGCTTTCGATAAATAAAATTTGCTAAAGACTAGTAACTATAGCGACTCTTTCTTAGGCTTAGACAAGTTAATCGAACTATACTTTTTATTATACATGTTACATCACCCGATATCTCATATTTGCTAATACCAATACTTGCTCCATCGGAATCGCCTCCAACCACTAGTCTTTGAATTTGGGGGTAGATTCAGCTGATCCTTGAGGGTTTTAGTATTCTTTATGAAAGTGGTAAAATACGGATCGAATATCTCTTCGTTATCCTGGGACAGCTCTGAGGAGCGTTCTCATGTCTTAAACATAGGCAGTCACCAGTCCATTATTAATCATTCTTCGTGCGAAAAAACAAATAAGGCTAGATTTTCCCAAGGCCTTCCAGTGCCGGTATGTCTTTTAAAACTTTCTCAGTTATTCGTTTCATCAACTATATTACTGCAGGATAATGGTGATTGTTGCCTGAAATCTGACGGAACATGCTTGAATGCTGCTAATGAAGCACCTTCAGAAAGCAACAACGGCGCGGTTGGTATAATCACAAGTATTTCGTTCTATCATTATTAAACGATTGAATATCTTGTTCCAGGTTTCCGTTAGTACTAAAATCGTAAACAAGGAAAACATAACGAGTGATGTTACCAATAAAGACTACGATCACATGCTATTAGACATGCAAAAAGTGATTAAGAACTTTCTTGGAACTGTTACTGTATGTTTTAAGCTTCCTGAGGCGTTCAAATTTCAGCTTAATTTGAGTCATAGTTGGAGTACTCCCAAGCGGATTCTGGATTCATCGTATGTTACCAACGAACCGACAAACCCTTCTGTTTCATCTTCAGGAGTCGTACAAACGAGCACTCCTATTTGTGTGTTACTGCATTTTCATATTAATTCTATAGCCATCCACTGCATATTCACTCTTTTACATATATATATATATATATATATATATATATATATATATACGTATGCACACGTACATACATGTGTATATACATATATATATGCATATATATACATATATGTGTATATATACATATGTTTTTTAGCCTTAATAGCCAAAGCTACATCTCGACATCATGATCTTGCTAAAGAATTCCATGGTATATCTCTGATCCTGCCTGAAGGTAATTTACATGGAAAAATTGGCTTTAGTTCGGGTTCCTTTTATGTGTATAGAGTTGTTTTTTCTTTTTAGCTTCATCTACACTTGATGAGCACTCTGTTGCGGAAACCACGGGATCGCTTCATTTAAGTATAAGGACAATTCAAGAGGTTTTAAAGGAATACCTTTGATCCTAACGAAGAGTGTATCTTCGATAATCAAAAATTCTGAAACGAGTATTTATTGTCTTAACTTAAGCAAGAAGTATATTTAAAAGTGACTATTACACATAAGTTAGGTTAGTAAATTCTTGCGAAACATTGATAACCCTGGCATGAAAAACAGCATAGTTTTTCTCAGTTATTTATTCGTTAAAAAAGAGATCGCGGTGTTTGAGTTCTTGGAAGAACGGTGGAATTATCTCTAATGTCGAATCTTTTAACCCGTTTATGAAAATGTTTCTTATTAGTCGGACACCTTTCCAGAATTAAAACGAAAAATTTTTCAGAAACAACCCTCTGGTGCTTCCACAGAATCGTTAATGAAGGTGTTGGAAGAGCATAGAAAAAGTCGAGTGAAGGCACGAAAAGCTCATAATCAACTTTTCGCGCCTCCGGTTTCATATATGTCAGTGCATATATCTTAATTAGTAAAAAAAGGTGCATTCACACTGCTCTATTTAAGTAAACCATCATTGCCGTGTACCTCGCGTAATCTCTCTTCCACTAAATCATGTAGCAGTGGTGGAATCATGGTAGGAGCTGTCTTTTATAGTTGCCGCAATAACATTGCGCAATATATTTGTAGTTTAGGCTGGATTCGCTGTGGCAGAAAATGCTTTGGTAGGTTAAGTTTCAAGTGTTTCTGTAAAGGCTGTCTTCCTGATTTATTTTCAAGGCTAACATATTCTGTTCAGGATAAAACTACAGATATGAATAAGACAATTGTTCCTGACAATGAAATGGTTTCAAAGGTTTCTGCCACATTGACGGTTGTTCTTTGACTTTATTTTGCTATCGTTCTATTTAGCATGATTCATTTTCCTTTCAGCTCTTTATTTTGCTCGCCCACCCACTACTTTTTTATTGCTCTTCTCCATATATTTAATCTATACAGCTTCCCGATGCAGACGTTATATCACGCGTCGCCTGAGAAGCTTATTTTGTACAAATTAAAGTTTGCAAAATTTTTTTGCAAACGGGTTAGTTCTTTTCGCGACGGAACTGTTCTAAGAAGAAGGAAACTAAGAGTACCAGCTTATTATTATGATTCCATATGTTTTATCATTGAAGACATTAGAGATACTCGACTCTATCGTAACAACTCGTATAACCTAAACGTTTTGCCATCAACTTTTGAACCTTTTGGTATACCATTTATATATATACTTGTGGAGTTTGTATATATGTATATATACATACAAACAAACATATATACAAACATATATACATATAACATTTATATATTTATAATATATATACATATATATAACCTCAGGAGGGGCTGGTGTAGAGCAGTGATTAGAGGTGAATTTGCAATATGCACTGTATCGAACAAAGGTTCGATCCCTTCATCTAAGGTCACCATGCCTTCATCTCTCCGTGGATGACGAGTTGGTTAAAACTTGTTTGGAAGGATAAAAGCACTAACTTGAAACATCATTGGGCCACCTTTGGCTAGTGTATAGGCCAAATACGCATTCAATCATTCCTATGATGGTTGATGGAATCGACCACATGCCACTTCCTTCATGGTCTAATCAAAGCCGAATAGTTAATCCTTTACCTAAGGAGCTTCTGCTCACCAATTTGAAAACTCTTTGAGCTTGTGCAATCTTTCCAGCGTCCTAGAGAGGTTTTCAAACAGGAAATTTTCTCTACTGAAGCAAAGTTAGCAATTCGCATATTGTTTAGAAGACATTTTAAAAGTCTCCAGTTCTACTTTCATTGTAAGCTAAGTAAGACAGATTTTCAAATTTATCTCTTGATGGGATTTGGGATTCAAGAGGATGGAATACATAAGCGAAGTTTGGAATTCCTCTTAATAGTGTTAACAGTGGTTATGTGAAGGCACAGTCTAATAAATATGTTCATCTCTTCAAAAGATGTTGGTACCCTCGATTCTGATTCGTCGCCTGCCCAAGCCACTTTACTTTCACAACGAGATATTAGAAGTACTCCAAAAATTCTTAAAGTTCTGTTCATTCTCCCAGAAGCTGCAGTCCATTGCAAAATCTGTTCTCGATAATCCAAGTGTCGTGATGCATCATATTGCTCCACCACTGAAGTCATCTTTGTCCTTCTATGTACCTCTCTTTACTTTCTTCGCATATGAGAAACACTGGATGTTTCTGTGGCTTATGAATTGTATTTTTTACACTCGTTGAACAATTCGAAAAAGTTCAGTTCTCTTCGGCCGACATAACACAAGCGTTTATTTGAACATACAATTTAACATCCAGTTCAACTGTATCACCTGTATTCCCGTTGATCTTCGATTGAATCAAGCGGGCGCCAGTAATTCCTCCATCTGTCCCTGTCGCGTGCAAGAGTGGTCCAAAGGGTTCTGCTCGCTCTAGGGACACGTTGAGCATCATACCATTCGTTCAGCGTGTTTGTAAAGAACTCTGAAGAATCGGGTCGGTGGTCTTCCTGTTGTGCGCTTGACATCCCGAGGAATCCAATCCGTGGCGGCTCTTGTCCATCGGTTGCCATTTCGTCGCATCACGTGCCCGGCCCACCTTATTTTTGACATTTTGGCGTAAAGGACGGCGTCTCTAATTTTCGATCGTTGACGTAGGTCCGAGCTTCGTATTCCCTCTCTCACTTGCGTGACACGCGACACTCCTAGCATCGCCCTTTCGCTGAGTGTTCTTTCATCCTGCCTACGTAGCGATCAGGTCTCTGATGCGTATGTTAATGCAGGAAGCATAGTTGATTCAAAAATGTGGGCACGGAGTCGAGTGTTCTTCATCCTCTTCACTACATCCTCGATGCTCTTAAAAGCTCCCTAAGCTGCTCTCTTCCTCCTGCTCAGCTATGGAGCTACGTCATTCATCATTTGAGTTCTCGAGTTCTTCTAGGTACACATAACTGTTGCATTCGGAGATATTTGTTCCGTTGAGCTTAAATGGGGCCTTTGAGACCGATCCGTTTTCATGAATACCGTTTTCGTCATGTATAGTCGAAGACCAATACTTCCACATACTCGGTCAATGTCGGCAAGCATTCGTTCCGCCTGACTGATGTTTGATGTTATAAGGACGATATCATAAGCAAAGCGAAGATGGTGTAGTTGCCGACCATCATTTTTCACTCTTTCATTGTCCCATTCCAATTTTCGCATAACGTCTTCGAGGCTCGATGTGAAAAGTTTTGGCGACATTGTGTCGCCTTGTCGAACACCCCTCTTTACGTTCATTTTAATTGCGTTGTAAAATGGCGATACGGTATTCTATTCGTGAAATTCTTCTATAGCTCACGAAGGAGTGGTGTTTGGGTAGCGACGCCCTGGTTTCCCAGAGCTTCTATAACCGCTTCTGTCTCAACGGAGTCAAAGGCTTTCCTCAAGTCGATGAAAGTGAGACAGAGCGGTCTTTTATACTCTCGTGATAGTTCGATGAGCCTCGTTATTGTGTGTATGTGGTCTATCGTACTGAATCCTTTTCGGAACCCTGCTTCCTCGCATGGCTGTACCTCGTCCAATGTTCTGTCCATCCTGTTGAGAATGACTCTAGTAAAGAGTTTATTTACGACGGACAGCAGGCAGATTGGGCGATAGTTGCCAATGTCGTGGAGGTCTCCCTTTTTGTACAACAACACGGTTTTGCTGGTCTTCCATTGTTTGGAACCTTGCATTCTAACAGGTAGCCTGTGAAGAGACGAGCCAGTGCATTTGCACACCCAAATCGGTTATGCAAAATCTTCGGTTTACTATGATGTGGTCTATTTCACTATGGTACTCTCCATTGGGGGATTCCCACGTCCAGCGTTGAGAGAGGGGCTTTTGGAACTGTGAGTTACCATGGATTGTCTTGGTCGTCATGATAAACTCGGATAGCCTCTCTCCCTGTTCGGTCCAATCTTAGCGTTGAAGTCGCCAATTATGACTTTGAAGGAGGTATGATCTTCTCTGTAGAACTTCTCCAAGTCCATATAAAACGCTTCGACCTCATCTTCGTCGTAGCTTGAGGTAGCTGCGTAGACGACGTAGATAATTAGAGCCGGCATAGGCCCACATCTCTTCAACCTTAACCGTCCGATTCGGGTTGTTAGTTGTTTAAACGATTCGATGTTCATGGCCAAACTCGTGTTGACGAGGACACCAACGCCTCCAACTCCTCTATTGTCGCATGTTCCAAGGAAGAGTTCTTTTCCAGAATCATAAACGGCGTTAAAGGAATGATGTCTCCTCGTCTCAGCCAGTCCGATGTCGTCGTATCTGATCTTTCTGGCCTGCATCAGCAAGTCCTCAACAGCGGACTCAGATGCAAGCGATCTTGCGTTGTAGGTACAGATCGTCACCTTAGTCCTATCACATTTAGGTAGCCCAGATAGCCCTGAGATTGTAGCAGCCTCTCCGTACTCGTCCTACCCAACGCTGCCTTATCGGGGGCTCTTTCGTGGTCAGGAGAATGACTCTCATTTATTTTACTCTGTTTGGCATCTTTTGTACCCATGGGGTAGCTTGCCGGGCTCTAACCATGGGGGCTGAATATACTAATGAGTAGCTTGCCAGTCTTTCCCAGAGTTCATTGGAGTTGAGTGGACAGGACTCCTAACCGCCTCCCATGTACTTCCTAGTCACTTGCTTGCAGGCTTTTGGCCGAATTGACTTGTAGAATACAATTTGCACTGCCAGATCTGCGCAGCAGAAAAAGAGTGTTCATCCCTTTGATCCACCTGCTGCTCTGGGAAGCACAAGGTCGCTTTTGGTTCGCGTTTGACCCCCTATCCGCCACCTGGGGACGCGCCACGTAGCCTCACGACTAACCGGCTCGAGATCCATCAGTGAGGAAAAACCTCAGTGAGTGGAAATCCGTGGAACATCCAGTTATTACCAGCAATTGGTTGTTTTTCATTTGAAATCTCTTTTAAGAATCATAGTTGTGGTACTGAATTTATAAGAGGGTAGAGTTTTTGGCGTTGGTCAATAACTTTGGGATTACAATCTATTACGCTGAGCCTCGAACAGGTAAAATATTTGCCCTATACGATCTTGCGTGGCCTACCGATGTTTCCAGGTAATGTTTTTTTTTGGAACCACTTTCCTGATCTCAAAGGATGGAGAGTTCGGTTTGTTTGGAGCGCGAGATCGAGCCAAGCCTCGTTTATTATAGGGTTCCTAGGCGATAAATACTTTTCTTTAAAGTGGATAGTTGTAAATGTTGTATAAATTTGGAGAAATATACTATATGTGTTGCAAAATCGACCGCCAAAGGCGACAGCAACGTATTTCAATAGAAACATGGAAAACTAAATAGATAAGCCAAATTGTAGAGCCGAATACACAAATAAGGGGCGGGCTATTGCGAAACTACAGTGAAAATCATGAGTCACATATTATTCGTTGCGTGAGAGATGAGAAATTATACGTTGTTCCATGGGCTTGACACAAAAATTTAGACGTTGTACACGTTGTCTTAGGTGGGTTAAAAAAGAGATTAGATCAAGACGAACTGGAAATATATCTGGCTAAAAATTCACCTCTCAAAATGCTTTACATGGTGAAGACTCTACTCCGAAGCGAATGGTACCGCCAACATTCATTTGAATATTATTTCCTTCTCGGTTTCTTTTTGATTTTCTTTTTTTTATTTCCTAATGTATACATTTTAGAAAATGGATCATGGTGCTGCTTGTAATCAAGGGAAGGTTACATGCGAGGGAGAGGTGCGTTGTGAGGCGGTTTTTTTGCTTTTATGATTTTAATAGTTCCTCTTTCTCTTACAATATTCGTTCCTGGTGGTGATCCTTTTCGAGCATCGCGACGTTTGCGTGTGTTATTCTATAAAATACAAACGTACAAATCTTTTGAAGTTGCAACTACAACTGGGTGGCTTAAGCCACAATCATTATTGTCAGCCATCCCAATGTTCACCTTAAAGCTCTCTTGCATCTTATTCTGTCTCTCTGATATCTTTCTGGGCCATTTATAATGAATACAAGAATGATTGTAAAGTTGCATTCAAACCCCGTATACAATCCATTTTCCATCCTTGGATTAGGGTTATAAGGCAACGAAAGCAATAAAGGGAAAGCTAGGCAAGTACGATCTAATTAGCAAGCACTCTATGTATAATAAGTAAACAATTAGTATTTGTGTATAAATTTTTGTGTTCGCTCTCATCAACTTCCGTGCTGTTGTTTGCTTGTTTATTAGCTATTCAAGCTGTTTTTCATACATATTTTGGTAATTGTACGCATATCTCTATGATGACACTTCACTCCGTTAGCTGCATAGTACTATATGTTGCGTCCTATTGCTGTTTGTGAGTAAATGTAAGCCAAAACCAACTATGTATTTTTTATGATCAAAAATATAATTCCTATATCTGTTGTGCTGGGATGGTTTGCACACAACATACATTAGTCATAATCATTCTTGATTCTGTGTATACTGGTTGATTCTATGATTGGGAAGAAGTGGTGAGACACTTCAGAGCTTGAAGAAGTAAGTCCACGTATACTCTTCAAAGGTCGTTAAGGCAACTAATAGGTTTGCTAAGTTCCCCAGAGAGCGGCTCGTAGCTGTTTTTGGTCGTTATTCACTTCTTTCGTATGCCCCATACAACCTAATGACGTGCGAGTGAATGAAGTTGACGAATATATCTTTAGTTGAGCTCTCGACCGCATTCCTCTGCAAGATCATCTAGCTCTTTATCTACAAACGCTATGGTTCCATGCTTTTCACAACTGACTTCTAATCCGACGCGGAGGTTTTTTTTTCACTTACCAATAAGAATTTTATGACAGCTTTATTTTCTGAAAATTGAGATTTAGGTCTGTGCTTTATATCCCTCAACTCGAAGTAGCGTTCGGTTTCGTAGCTATTGGAGATACAGCTGTTTCGAACGTTGATGTTACCAATCGTACAGATACCTCTCTTCGAATAAGGGCGAAGCTCAGTCATTCTGGACCACCTTTTACTGTACACTAGTTATTTTCTAAAATCTTTCCTATCACTATTCAATGCTCTAATGAAGAACGACTATATTGGTTGCAGCTCTTGGACAGCCAAATCTTACTTCTGGATGCACGTCGTACTGTTCCGCTTCGAATTGAATTTTCCCCGTCTCAGATTGCTCGATTCTATACAAATCTTCTGATTGCGGTGGAGGGAGGAGATGGACCTCAAGTGAACTATAGGGTATTCTTTTTTTTCTTATAAGCTTTTATTTATAGATAATGTTTCATTGTTTCTTTTCTTTTCTTAAATCTTTGTTGTGTAACTTCAATGGTGTTAATTTCATTTTTATGGTTACTTTCAGCTGAAATAAACTCTTAATTTTTCTTTCTACTTTTTTAATACACTTCTACATAAAGTATTATTTCTTTTAAGATGCCGGTTCGAGGACTGGGTGGAGCTGCAGTTGTTAGAGTGAAGGCCAGAGATGACCTACGTATTTTACGAAATGGAACTTATATCTTACAGTCTTGTCATGAATCAACTTTCTCATTTTCGTTGACAAACTCAGGAAACCGGTTTGTTACTAACAACCGTTGTTGATTCAGAAGCTATTGGAAGAGCATTGTATGTGATTATATCTTATATGATTCATTATAAAACTTGAACTTTTAGACGAGCGTTTTCCCGTGTAGTCGTTTTATGCACTACAGAATCTGGCGCTCTGGAACACATTCCTGCTGATATTCGTCCAGCTCCTGGAATTGTGATAGATCGTGGTGACTCTAAGGAAAGGATATTCACTGTTATTTATTTTGCTTACGTCTTGTTTTTATTTTCATTTAAATGTCCTCTGTAGTAACACATTTAGATATGTGGTCGTAAACAAAATTCACTTAAAACTTATAATTATGATTTTATCCTGAAGAAAAATTTATCGTAACGCTCATCTAACTTTTCAAAAAATTTTGACGCGCTTAATATCGCCTACAGTTATTTTAGCCTTTTTAAGCTGGTTTCCATACGTCTCCATTCTCCCATATCTTCAATGAACTCAATTGTCTCTACTGCGTCAACAGCAGTAAGCATTTTTGCATACCTGTATTTCTGTACTCCCTTTTGGTTTCGAAACTTATTAGATCCATTTAAAGTAGTTTTGTTGTAGCAACAGCGAACAGCTAGTGAGCTTCAAGTGATGGTATATTGGGGAGAAGAACGCACTCGTCAACGACTAAGATGGTTGATTTACTTTCTCCTCATTCTTCTTTTTTGAGACATGAATATGGTGTTTTCATATCCTTACGTTTCACTATTTTTTACTTTCTTAAAGGTATCTCTGTCATTTCAGAATAGTTTTGTACATATTTCTTACTTGTATTTTTTATAGCTCACGAAGTTTTAGTTTCGAGAAATTGAAAGACATTTCACATCTGTGTGAAGGGATTCGTTTTACGGATGCTTTTCTTGGTGAAGAGTTATCATTCTGCCCTCCTGAAGACCATCCCATTACCAAAGAGGACGTGCGACTTTTCGATCAGAAGCTGAGGATGTCTACTATATATGTGAGTCGGTAATTTTTCGCAATGTCTGGTTTTCATAGCTGTATTATTTGTAGGTTTGCTCCCAGCTAGTTCGCCTAAGGCAATCATTGGCCTCGAGCTATTCAACATCGTTTGAGAGGAGCCTTCAACCAGAAGACACTTTTCGCGAGGAATCTACTTACAAAGTAGCTGTTCCTGACCAAACGCTGCAATAGATGGGATCAAATCTTATATTTAACTAGAGATTTTCTAATTTCTTATTTCGATCTCTGGATCTCTTTCACGATGTATGGTTAGAGGGTGATATAAAAGCTGTGTTTTTGTGATACATTTCGTTCCAACGCTGGAAATGCGTTTAATGTAATGTCATATTTGAAAAAAGTGAATTCAAGAGGCAAATGATGCTGGCGACATACTCTTATGGTCCTGAATACGGCCTGGATGTGGTCCATACAACAGGTTTCATGACGGAATCCTGATTGCTGTTGTTGTGACTCAAAGTTCACGATATGCAGAAGAGGGTAATCTTCGTGTAAAAATTGTAGAGAACACTCAACAAGCGTATCGGACAGTACTGATGAAGAATTCTTTTGTAACCTAAGGAGGAGGAGCGTGCGCGAGATCGACTATCTAGGATCCTTTCCTTTGAAAGTAAGACGTCATATGGCTTGTGGCTTTCAACAGAAATAATTTTGTAATGATTTTATTTGGCAATCAATGACGGAGTCACTGACCTATCTGTGAATAAATGAATAAAGATAGGTTGAGTCTCATGTGTAGATGGAAACGAATAACGCAGAAAATTATAAAATAGTTCTACAATTCTCAATTGATCTCAAAAAGAATCCTGAATGGTTACAATACACTACTTTCGTGGAGTGTTGCTATAGTTGAAAGAGTTCAAATGGCATTTGCAATACACCTGATTTAAATACTAATGGTGCGCGTGTAGCGTAGTAGTTAGAGGTGGCCTGCAATACGCTTTCCAACAATCCTTGGTTCGATCCCGTACCCAGGCACACTAAACCTTCCATTCCGCTGGAATCGGTATATTGGTACCAGACTTGGTTGAGAGGATAAGCACACTGACGTGATAGATCGGTAGGCCACCGAAAGTCATTTTATTGGCAAATATATGCATTTATTAATCTCTACAATGCTTGATGAAGTCGAATGCATAGCGCGAGACTGATCAGCACTGATTGATTGTCCTTTATTTTTCAAATAATAACAAAAACCACAACAATATATCGTACTTGGCAAGAAAACGGAAATATCGATGAAAAAAAAACATAAAAAAACCAAAGTGTGCATAGGATGAGACCGATGTCAAATAATATTGTGGTTTAATGAAACGAAGAAAAAACTCGAAAGAATCTAAAATGCCCAACTAATTTATGTGTGTAGGGTGGATACATATTAGAAAGGTATTTCTTCGCGATTCTTTTTATCCGTTTGCTAGCCTTAATAAAAGAACTAATTTACGTGGAAATTGTTTTGAAATTAGCAACATTGTCGCTTTTTAGATCCATGTTATATGGCTTTGGACAATTAGATCAAATTTGCCACACATTTTAAAAAGGGCAACCAGAAACAGTCAATTATTTTGTACAAAAATCCTCGACAAAATCTGGTACCTGTAACGCTGTAGATTCTCGACTAATAGATTTACGTAACCCTCACATACGAATCATTTCACATCGGATCTCTGGCTAACCGATTACCATTTTTTCGCAGGAATCTCGAAAGCTACTACTACTAAGAAGTCTTTAACAACTAGACCGCTGCTGAAAACGTTTTCAGGCAAATCGTCGATTTCAAGACGTCAAAATGCTATGCGAACAAAAGAAAAGTGTCTCGTTGGTAGAATTAGTAGATTCCAACTGTTCCTTTTTTCAGAGTAGCCATGTTGTGTTTGATCAGGATTATATCATTTTAAAAGTAAATTATGACCTTTATAAATAAATCGTCTACAATCCATCGTTATTTTATCACCTGAGATTGTTTTCATGAGAGCAGCGATTTGAATCTTCCGATTTGTTAACAGACGAACTGCTCGACAACAATGTTACAAACCAAATTCAAGGTTTAAGGGCTTCGTTGGTCTGGTGCCGCATTGAACCAGTAAGGTTATTATGTTGTTAAATGGTTAGGAAAGTGTAATCTTCTGGAATTTACTAAAGAGACATCTGGGTAAAAATATGAAGGATATTGATACTTATACTACTTCATAATTGAAAATTAAACAATTGTTGTTCAACCCTTAAGTAGTCGCCAGTTATGCGGATTTGAAGAAGCCAATTGGTCCTGAACAAGTCTGGTACCAATTCTCCGACCCGACTCCGGAGGGATGATAGGCTTAATGGTCCTCGTGTATGATTGAACCAATACCTTTCTTTTGCTGAACAGTATCACTTCTAATGTGTTATCAATTCCTAATTTTAATAGTACTCTATGAAATTTAATGAATAAATTGAATGGATTCTGCTGCCTAGAATATAGCTTTTCGGTTCGTTTCCTTAACACAAAAACGCCATGTGTACCAAAATCGGTATACACCCCTTGAAAGATTCCCAGAGGTTTTCTTACCGCACTTCTTGAAATCACTAGAAAAGAAAATTCGACGTAAATCGTATGTCCGGAATAGCTCTTCGAAAACTGTTCTCTCTCCTAATAATTTATAAAAAACCTCCATTTAGAGCAGCTCAATTTGGGACAAGAGTGTATTGCTTTTTAAGAGAATATACACTACAGATTATGGCCAATGAGAAAACGCAGATATTCCCTTGTTTAGACATTGAGGTTCATTACCTTAGGACAGCTTTTCACTATGATGTAATAATAAATCAGTAATGATAAATGTTCTAACTTACTGTGTTTCTTTTCACGACAGTGAAATTATTGGAAATAATTTGGATATATAACAGCATCATTGCAGTTCTTTGAGAATTCTTCTTCAGACTGTTCAGACATTAGGGGTGAGAAGATTTTCTGTTTGGAAACAATTATTAATTCTTATTACCACCAATTTTTATTGCTGGTTTAGACCCTTACTGTTCGAGAACATACATATATGCGATATTATAGTACAGCCCATAAGATAGGTCCTTCTATGGAGTAAGTCCTCAGCCAAAGGAATACTTGTATACCAACACTATCGGTGTACAAATGCCTTCTCTTATTTAGAAATTCGTACATAAAGTACATCATTATGGAATGCACTACATCTGCACTAAAATTCAGTACATCCTGAATAACTTGTGAATTCTGAAGAACTTGGTTTTGTTCTTGGATCTCTTATGTGAGATGTACTGGTAGAAAGCTGTCACAATGAATTGTCACATTGTCATACGTCAGCAAAATGGAGATTTGCCATCGGACATCCAAATCACTTTCTTGACATAAAAGGCCAATGACACAATGAGATGGCATGATGAATGTTTTAAAGTGAAATAAGCTTAAAATGAAAAGTACACACACCTTAGAAAACTTACTAGTACTTTCCTACTTTGGTAGATCACTTTTTACAGATAAATAACTGGTGTTATTAAAAATTTTGCATCGTCCATGTAATGTATGTGTAAAACATGTAATGTATAATATTTTGTATTTGTATTACATTATTTTATTTATTTATATTTATTTATTATATTATTTTGCATTTGCCCTCAGGGCAGAGACGGTGATTGCATGATCTCAGGTACAGTGTACCTGATTTCTTGCAAAACTTGCGGAGACGAATATATTGGCGAAACGGGAAGACCTCTTTGTGTCCGCATAGAAGAACACCTAGATGGAAAATTTAAAAGCAAAACGAGTACTCCACTAGGCACGCATAGGACACAAAGACACAACGGAGAGGATTTTGATGTTAAGGTTAATATTCTTGCGCAAGAAACTAGCATATCGACGCGCAGGGTTCTTGAGGCATTTTGGATTAACTTCAAAAACCCAAATATGAACCGCAAGGAAGAGTGCCTCCTAATCACACGTGATTTCGCACAATATATCAGATTGATCTTCTAGTCTGATAAAGGGGCACTCTAGAAGGAAGTATACCTCATTCCTCTTCCGCAGACACAACCTAGCGGTTGGTCGAAGGCAGAGAAGTGGTGAGTATTCGATGTTATTCACGCTGTTAGGACTTGGTTTTTGAGTTTCTCTGTTTGAGTTATTGACGTGTTTGGCTTGGTAGATCGCTGTCAGTCGACCTTTCCAGGTTCTGAAGAAGGCGACACGGCCGAAACGTCAGCCTCATAATAAACTTAACAACCTCGCGCTCGTTCAAAGAAGAAGAATCAAGAAGTATTAAACAATGCCGAGGTTAAAAGACAGTCGGTCTTGGAAATTGTGGAATTATAACTTTCTTACCTAAGCTTTATAACTTTAAGTGATATCAAGCTTCTTGCACAAATTTTTGGCTAGTAACAATAAGGATGATGCTCTTAGAAATGCATATTAGTTGACTCAGTCTTCCTCATTGATAATGATGTAAGGTGTGACACAGGCTGAAACTTATAGGAATGATAGAACAAAATTCTAATAAAGAATACTACCATGATATTCGTCCAAGCAGGCATTACGTTCATTTGGTGTGTTTCGGAAGTAAGCTCACAAGCAATGAGCATAAGCTTTTTATGGATTTTCCTCGCTAACGAGTATGTGGTCTTCGAACTTTCGGCAGATGAGTAATGTTATTGCTAACAAATATTTGAGAAACTCAGTTGAGAAAACACTACATATGTTATACTCTTTTCATAGTGTTTTGTATATATCACCTTTTTTACAGAATGGGTGAAATCTGATTTTTACAGGCACCAAGAGATCAGTATCGCCTCTTATAACTCAGCTCTGGCTTGCAGTTTTGTGGAAGCTCATCTGTGAAATAACGAGGAGAAATGTAACAAAAATATTTTTAAAAATTTAATCATATAGATAATGATGTATAATAATGCTAAAATTTGAAAGAGAAAACGTTCTTCCAAAAACTTGGAGTGAATACTTTTTAAATCATGAATTTACCTCAAACGAGTTCGAAATCATAGCACGATACCCAACGAAGCAAGCTTTACATCTACTGTTTAGTCTATAATTGAACAATTTATTTGATTGAAACAACTGCGCAAAAGCAACAAACAAACATAAACTAATAATTTACTATTTATCCCCGTCGAAGACGCTTCTATTCACGTAGACTTAGAGCCTGAGGAGATTTGTTTCAATATTAATACACTTTATATCGATGGAACATTCTATCGATATGCTGTTTTTCAATACTTTATATTATTGTAGTATAATGAAGCCAAAGATTGTAGTGAATAACTTCTCACAGTTTCAAATTACTTTATTAATTACATTTCTGGTTGGTTTCATGCAAAAACATACAAGCGATATGACGGAATTAGTCGTCACAGCTGACACCACTTGCTCGCTAATTTCCGCTATTGCTGACAATGTGGCGCTGATCCAATGTTCAGTGTTCTCTTCTTTTTCCCATTATCTTTTCTTTGATCTTGATTCTGTAAATTGATAAATATTGAACAAGGGAAGTAAAACTGAATCAAAGAACTAGAAAATGGATGTATTGCACTTATATCCTTAATCCCTCAAGAGGTAAGGGTGTATTTTTTTTGCTAAAGTGATTGCAGTTGCTTAGTCAAGAACGGTAGAGATAAAAAATCGATAGTATACCGTAATGCTTTCTGACTTTCTAAGATTATGTCGCCATCTGCATTTAAGAGCTCACCTTAACGATCTCACTCGGTCTATATGCGAACACATCGTCCGCTTCATTCTAAAATGAACTAGAATAATTTGAAAGCAGAGTGATTTGATAAAACTTGCATGTTAAACTGAAGCATAGCTGTCTTGAGTTAGAGATTAATGGAATTAGTGACTATGTGCAAATTTTTGTTAGCTGCATAGATAAAAAGAAAGATTGTGACCTTGTGATTGAGTATGAAAGTCGTTACATCATTTGCCACCATTGACACGAGTAATTACGAGATTTATTTGAATAAAATTCATCTATTCACATAGAAAAGGCTATGATGGAAGATTTAAAAAAAATGCTCGTCAAAACTTCAGAAGTCTACGAAAAAAATCAAATTATGTACATGTAAGCATCACAAGACAAGAAATGTTGGAGGAAAGTGATAGTGATAGCACGAAATGCTACAGAAATCTTAACGAAAAAAAAGGAAGTAAACAAAGAACACGATGAATGTTGGGTGATCAAAAATTGCATTTAAGAACTGTTTATGAAATGTGAAAATTAAACCATTGAAATGATAATGTCTTCATGCAGATTCTTCTACCTTGACTGGCTTCAAAAGCTTCTCCTTTGAAATGAATTTCCTCATATCTTTAGCCGACCAACGGTCTTTTCCTCGTGCCGTCAACGTTCTAAAAGAAATATGCTCTTCTTCCACGACTATCTTAAGACTTCGAAAATTATTTAAACAAGTAATTTTTCTGCTCAATTACTGAATAATAAAAATAGACTCCTATACAAGTTTTAAGCACTAGAAATGTAACATTTTTGTTTTGTCCTCAATGATTTACTTGTCGACCGGGATGAAAGCGCTCCTGATTGTCAAACTGTGATGTACAACAGAGTTTCTTCGGACAGATGATCGCCCAAATTGAAAAGGAGTTTGAGATTTCCATCCAAAAACCAAGCTGTTATAAATTATTGAGAATAATAGCTATTTTCCTGTGAAGCATAGTCGTTAAGTTGTAAACCTTGAGAAATTCCTAATAATGTTATAACGGGAAAAGAAAGAGATCTCACTAAACCAGCAACATACTCTTTATGTGTAACGGCAATATGAGACAATAGGCTTACTCTTGAATGTGTTGCAGCATGGAAGTGCCGAACTTGTCCTCAGGAAACCAAATGCACGAGCAATTACAACTATCTCAGATTTTAGCCGCTTAAATTAGATCTTAGTAATATTTCACGATTACTATGTAGCTCATGCTACTCGTTCGCAAGAGTTGGATAAAAAGTAAAGAAAAATAGAAGTCCGGAAGTCGACATTTTTAGTCAAACTTACCTTTTCATAAGTTTAAATGCTTTTTCACTAAACAACGTCCATCGTTTTGGTAGTGTCGGATTTTTATGCTTCAACCATTGCTCCCATTCCCAGTACTCCTTACACATGATAGACGCTTCTTGCCATAGGAATCGTCCTCTCAAGCAGTAGTAAAAGATAACACCTGAAGTGGCATGAAAATCAGTATGCCTTGCCATAGTTAGTCATTAAATTCTATATATTGTTCTTTCATTTTACTAAATGCTTCCTGAACCTTCTTCAAAATACTTTGCAAGCTCTCATACAACTTCAATTGTATATATGTTCTCCATTTCAAAAACTTGTTTTAAAAGCTACACTTCAAACATTGTTGTATTTTCTTATTGTGTTGTTAATTAGTGGTAATTATTAAACTTTTGAATGAAACGCGTGTCGTGTGGAAACCCCAGAGTGATATTAATGATTATGAACAGAAGCCATAGATTCATCAAGTCAAGAAAAAGATTGATTTTGGCTTTGAAAACATAACAGAAGAACTGCTGTAGGTAAGAGAACACAAATACTTACCTTGAACCTATTCTTGAAAAAGGGCATAAAGTGTAGATCCTAGAAGTGCAAGAATGTTTACCATTTTGAATACAGACAATCTAAGAAACCATGGGCACGGCTTCAGTGACCGAGTTATAAAAAGTGGTTTCTACCTCATTTTTACAGAGAAGATCTAATCATGAAACTTAGCCATGTACGTTTTTTGTGCATTCGTCTGTTTATTATATAACCATTCATGAAATGAGAAATTCCGTCTAAAAATAAGAACCGCACGTCTTTTTCAAGCAGCTCCCTTACTGCGACTCCAGAAAGAGTGGACGGTGTCGTTTTGCCGAAGAGTGTCTAACTGACGCCCATAAAGAACGAGATTGATAACCTCACATGAAAACGGATCAACGAACTCCATCATCAAATCTTATCCACGATGATTCAGATGAGGGATAAAATCGACGAAATCGATTCCAAGCATAGCTAGGGAGGAATAGAACTTTCGTCACACTAAAGGAAAGCTTGAAGCACATTCCAGATAAAGAAAGTGATGCTTGTAAACAGGAAATACTTTACACTACATTTTTCTTAACTAGGTAGGTTTAACAAAAACTTTTTAATCCAAAATTTAGTGGAAATTGTAAGAAGAATTATTAGTGATGTCGACGCCAAAAATAGGATAATTATAAGAGGCTGAAGATTTATGATAATGTAACACACCAAGTCAGTCTAGCCGCTGGGTTAAACGGCAACTTACAAGCGGTAGCATCATAATATCAGATGAATTCATTTCAAAATCATGTAAAACCACTATGAATTCTTTTCTATTGAACAGTTCCTGATCAATAGTACTCGCGATAATTCCTGATAAAAAAATTTCTTGCAATAATAAGTTAATAAAGCGAAGATAAAGTGGTATGCCTCGATCAATCCCTGAAGAATGCGCCATACAATCGACTTCATCAAGCATCGTAGAGGTAATTGAATGCATATTTGCTCCATACACTGATCTGCGGTGTCTTCCTATGTATCAAGTCGATGCCTTTACCCTCTCATTATCAATTTTCCGATCTCGGAGGTACGGAAGGATTGGTGAGCACGATGCGCTGAATCGAACCATCGATCGATCCAGTGTGAATTTCAGGACACATCTAATCGCTGCGCTACACTCGCCGACAAAATTATAAGAATTCGGAACGTAATAAATCTAAGGAACGGGCTATATTCACATCTATCTTCCCAGCAAGGAAGAGAACTGCTAAATAGCAAGCTGAACTGCTTAAATACTATGCTGTCCAAACACATACATGCTCAAAGTCACGGCTGTTCGATAGCTGCGGATAAGATTTCGATAATCAGAGCTGAAGAGTTCCGAATATGACAGACTTGAAAAAGACAATTTATACTAACGTTCTATGTTTATATGTAAATTTCTTAAGCGCAATTTCCATTTTAAATCGGTTATAACTGGGCGGGATTTGGTTACGTTTTTCTGACTTGTGCATCTTAACGCACTAATGATGCTCTTCTCTCGTCCTTCCTTTTATCCCTTCTCTGAAGGACTTTGCAAGATCGGCATGTTGCTCGCGCATCTCCGCGTTTGGGTATCTACCGGAGTGCTTCTGCCGACGGACTTGTGCTTTTAAATTATCGGCTTTATTAGCACTGACATGGAGACGTTGATTTAAAGAGTCTCTTCAACTGCTTGAGGTTTCGAGAAACCTTTTTTCTTCGGCATCATAAATCACTGAGGTATTCCAATCTCGGCCTATCTAGTGATACCGTTCTTAACCTTCTTAGCTAATATCACATCGTTAGTCAAAGATTCAGACGCAAGTGTGTATGCGTTGTAGCGACGTATGTACAATACGCCTTTATACTATCACCAGACCCTAGATGGCTAGAATGATGCTGAGATTTAGTGACCTTGTTTGGCTCATCCCACCCAAAGTTGCCTTATTATAAGTTCTTTTGAGGTGATGAAAATAAGACAATTTATTTTCGCTATTTTTGGCGACAGCTACCATTGGATCGTTTGCAAGACTCCGCCAAGGAAATTGATATTTCTACGAGCATAGCTCTTCGGACTTTTATACAGCATAAGTGAAGCGGAAATGCTAGACGTAAGGTTGCATACTTTGATACACGACAAACGGTATTAATAAAGGTAGAATAAAGCAGTTTCTAAAGCCATGTGTTCAGCAGATCTAGGAATAAGGAAGGACGGTATACTTAGATATCTAAGTGCGTAACTAACACACAGCAGATTCAATAGAAAAGAAAATGTTAGATGATTTAAAACGTCAAAATAGAAATGAAACTGAATCAGTTGATGTTTGGACGACTGACTAACAGAGAATTGGTTAACATGATACAACTTCTTGTCTGCCATGGACAACAATATTGGAATAGGAGGCACTCAAAAATACCGTAACAAGGATGAGGCTGAGAAGATTGTTAATTAACATTGTTAAAACGCGCAATTATAACCTTTTTCAACATGTTGCTAGAACAAAAAAGAAGGAAAGCTTTCGAAAATAATGGATTAAAAAAAATTATAATTTTTATATTAATATAATAATTATAATTAAAAAAAATAAATTATGGATTTGCCGTCTACATTCCAACAGTTCCTCTTGCATGAACTTCGGCTGTGCAATGATAAAATCTCTAACCTCTACTTATGTTACCAACTCTGGAAGTGTTTCTTCAAAAAAGAAAACCTTGTTTGGTGTCAAGACCAAGACAAGAATATGTCTAGAACTATATCATATGAAAAATAAAAACAGGATTTTGATAAATAAGCAACATCAAAATGAAGGTCGTAACTTCAAGTCTGACTAGACTGCAGCAACTATTTATGCTATAAGATAAGATATTAATACGTTTCCGAAATATCTAGATAATAGGTATTGGAAAAAAATCTGTCAGATTGCAATCTACGAAAGTAGAGAATAATCTTCTCATTTTAATATACGATTGAGTAACAGCACATCACAATAAAGAGACATTAACATTTACGTGTGCAAATGTTATGACGATAAATCCTAGCGAAATGCAACTAGTGGGATGACAGAATGATGCTCGACTTTATTGGAAAGCGAAGAACGTCCATTTCAACCATATAAACATTAGAAGAAGGAGAATGACAATAAAATTGCCGGACGACAATAGCGACTGACAATAGTTAAACAGTCAATTGTGGCTGTTGCAAGAGAACATTTAACTGAGAATTTTTAGACGAAAATACTTTACTAAAAATACAAGATGAAGGTGCTACGATAATGTACGACTTAATATCAGTATCCTTATGCCAACTTTTTTGTTCGATGAATTATAAGAAAAAATTCCCAGAACCGACTATATCTTAACCTCGGCATTGTTCGATAATTGCAAACTTCTTCTTTAAGAAAACACGAGGTTGTTAAAATAATATTTATTAATTACACGTTGGCTGACGTTTCGGCGGTTCCGCCTGCGGTTCATGTTTGGGTTTTTGAAATTAATCCAAAAAGCCTCAAGAATTTTCGCGCTGATATGTTAGATTCTTGTGCGAGGATTTTAACTTTTATATCAAAATCTTCTTTGTTATGTTTTTCTGCTTTGTACGTACCTAGTGGAGTATTTGGTTTGTTTTTGGATTTTCTATCTAGGTGTTCTTTTATGCGGACACAAAGAGGCCTTCCCTCTCGCCAATATATTCGTCCCCGCATATTTTGCAAGAAATCAAGTACACTATACCCGAACTCATGGAATCACCGTCTCTCCCCTGAGGGTAAATCGTACATTTTTGCATTGTACATAGACGGTCATATAAGCGACTTTCAATTAATTGGCGCCGTAGAGGGTTTGGTGGTATTTCTATACTGCTACCGATTTTTTTAAGCCTGCCCCTTTCAAGTATCGTTTTATAGCTGTGCTTATTTCGTTCTTATTAAAGGGTAGGAGGAACGGGATTTTGTTTTCGCTAGACTTTTTATTACGGTTCATCGCCTTTCCTCTAAACATATCTCGAGAAGTTACAATATGGTAACCGTTGGAAATGGCTATTTCCGTGCCAAGTTGTGTGATTCCTCTCTCTGTTCTCCCCCTGTACATACACCGGAGGCTGTACGAAACCTGTTTCTTATCAGTGCTCTTTTGGTGTGTGAAGGATGAGAAGCGAGATAATTAACCAATATGTTTTTGTTACTTGGTTTACGGTACCGCTTCGTAGCATAGCTGTTATGATATAGGTTAACCTGAACGTTTAAAAATGGAAGCCAATCCTCTTTTGGTCTCTCTGGGGTGAACTTTATGTACTCTGTTTGTCCATTCAATAATTCAAAAGATTTGTTCATCTCCTCTTGTGTGGAGAAGATGACAAAACAATTATCAACATATCTACAGTAGGGTATCGGCCTAAGATTAATTACCGTGGCTTCTGTTTTAGACATGAAAGTAGTAGCAAAACTATGTGCCAGTCGCTGCCCCATTGCCAACCCTCTCTTCTGTGCGTAATATTTGTCAGACCATCTAAAGATTGAGCAGTTTAAGCACTCCTTTAGTAGGGTCATGATTTTTGGAATCGACAAGCCATACATGTTAATTTCTTCTTGGTGTTTAGAAAGGAATTCGAAAATGGCTTGCATTGCGGAGTCATTTGTTACGTTCGTATAAGGGTCGGTAACATCGAACGACTCCATGACGTTAGCGAGAATAAATAGAGGGCTTCAGAATTTGATAACATGTCCCGCGTATAGAAAAAAATTTCTTTATTGGATGGATTTCATGGGTTTTAAAAATGAAAAAATATTATGCAATTAAGATCAAAGAAGTCGTATTTCCTCTGAAAATCTTTTTTCCAGCTTATGCAGTTCATAGCTGTATTTCTCATATCCTAGCGTTCCATGCGATAAATATGATCCATTACACCTTCTGAAAATCAACTATGTTAATTTATTTTCAAAGGACGCCTATTCGGCTTTTTAAAATATGGCCTGTCCTTTGAATATTTCTAAGTACACAACAGAGATTTTCAATGTCAAAACCATTCTTAAATCTGTTTTCAAAAAGCTATTTAATGACTGCTTGCAAAATGTCTGGGGATCAAAACGGAATGCGGAAAAAAAAACCACGAAAAAAATGAGCATTGATACAATGCCGATAGTCGTCAATGTGTTAAATCACATCGTTATTTTTGAGTAAAAACATAAACATAAAGCAACGCTTAGAACTGGAAATGGCCACAAGATATGGACAAGGAAGACTTTACTTACACTCTGCACGAAGTTGGTTGTAAAGGTTTTCGTCCCGGAGATATGAGTCTTCACGTCGAAGAAGGTCGAGTATCAGAAGTTGATAACAACGAAAATAATTGGTGCTGCCATCTAAAAACTATTTGATGAGTTGTACAGAGACTTAACGTTATAATTGAATAATCATTCGTTATTTTCGAGACAGTAAAAAGTAAAAATGCATTCTAAGTGAGTGCCTCGTGAATTCAACGGATATCTGTGAGATAATCGTCAAGATGTCTGTTAAGCATTTGTTTTACGCAACAAAACCGATCTAATTTCTAATGATATTGTGATGTAGATGAAAAGCAGACTCTATACGATAACACACGACGTTCAGCACGTAGAACTGAATGAGACGACACTTCTAAGCACTTTGAAGACGTAGAATTTCTATCAAAAAATCGTTATGATCGTATCGTATCACATCGTAGGAAACAAGTGCTATGCATGTTCAACCTGGTCAATTAAATTCTAAAACAGGCGACAGTGCCGAAATGTTCGCCACAAAGAAAAATCATAAGAATCTGGCGTAATCTTACCAATAAACTAAGATCGCTGTTATCAACAGAGATTAAAGGAATAACGCTGTTTAAAAATAGTTTGTAATGCCCTCGTAGGTTTCATTTGATTTCTCAGATAAAAGATAGATAGTTATGATTGACAAAAATATGCACTAGATGGCATAAAAAATAGTTTCGACGATTTTTAAGTGTTTAAATTTTAAAGCAAAATACAGACTACTTTTTTCATTCTATTAAATTTACGTCCGATCTTTCAACATGTTTGATTGTGACACGTATTTTTGCTGGAACAAATATTCAACGGAACACCACTGCACATGGACGATCGCTTTCCATCCCTGGATGAAATTACTATTCATCATATCAGACCGTTCCACCAAACATTCACTCATACATGAAAAATGTTTTGCGAGATATTTCTATCGAAATATCATATTGAGACATAGAGTGTGCTACAATTCGAAGCGATAGTCAAATAATTTCCGCAATATTACTATTCATTGCCTTAGAAAACGCATGAAAACATAGTGATGAAACACAAAATATAACCAAATTAAAAGTAACTCGAAATTTTTTGTGTAAATAAACTGTGGACATATCATTCTTCATAAACGGAATCAATAAAATCACATACTCGATAAACGTTTCAGAGCCAGCCGTAATATTTCGAAGACAATTTTTTTTCGAATTCATTTGAAAGAGATAAAAGTACTAGGGTGAATTCAACTCCATGACGATTAATGCCAGAAAAGAGCTGAAACATTTGAACATGAAATAATCCATGACGCATAGAGGAATACGCTATTCGTAATTCTCGTTCAAATTTGGATATTCTGTTTCAGCATCTCACGTAATACTAAATTTATTTTCACACTATTGACTATAAAGAAAATTGAATTTTTTCGTACGATTAACCATATGATTCTCAACGCCCTTTGCTAAGAATAATGGGCTTGCTATTTTATCCTTACAAAGCATATACAACATAAACACGGATGCATCGATGATCCCAATTGTTGGCATATGTGAATGTAAAGTAGAAAACAGATTCAGAGCTAGCATAGTGGCAGTAGGGCCGTTCATTAGAGTGGTTAAAAACAAAAGGCAATGGTTCGATCCTATCCTGGGCTAACCAAGCCTCCCATCCGTCTGAAGTCAGGAAATTGGTACTAGACTTGTCATAGACCCGCTAGTTCCCTCCAGTCTACAAAAACTGGCAACTGTCTTTGGTGGAGAAGTCGAAACTCCGTAGCATGCTTGTCTCAGGAATGGAGAATGAATCGTCTCGACTAGCCTTAAACGACGTTCATATATGAGACTGAAACTCTTCAAACAGCTGCCGAACCCATATGCGAAAATCCAAAGACCTTCGTGGATGATGGATACGAGAAAAGGAAGAAAATGCAAGAATTGCTGGAAACCACACAAATGTGATACATCTGTGATGTCGGGCCATGCAAGCGAAGGAAAAAATTATTGCGGACTTATTATCGCCACTCCTAATAAGCAGTTAAAGATGAGAACAGTTAAAAATGAAATTTAACATCATTATAAATTGACCAGCGTCAGCTTAGCTTGGGTTCAATGCCGATTTGGGCATCCAAGATCATCCCGATAACGGATGAGTGCTGATAGCGTTGATAGAAGCGAAATAAAACGCGCTGAGAGAAAGGCAAAGCGAGGGGCACGGATGGTGTAATTGACAACTGGTGAACCCCTGGAAAGGGCAATCATCTGGTTGGAAGTTTGCATCGCCCCCAAGTTTTGCAAATTAGCGTCTTAGCGGTTATATTTCGATTTATAATAGCACTGCAGACTAAGAAAAATAGGCAGTTAAAAATGAAATTTAACTCCTAATAGTTTCTCAAATTATGCACTCTAACTAGACATCAATTATTTCACCAGAATTAGAGAAAAAACATAAAGGACATAAAATAATTACAAGAAGCAAGAAATCCGATTCTGTGAAGGCGTGAATATTATACATTTGCCATTTTGCGTGGTGGAAAACAAAGCCATCACGTGAAAAATGACACTACGGTACTAAAAAATTAGAGAATAAAGATATGTTGCCGCACCAAATTAACCTAATTGCATTTGTTCGCCTGAATTTGACCTAGTAGGGACATGGAGAGAGATAGTGTCACTGAAACGATAGTGATACGACTGACAGGCGATTTTTTCGACAGAGAGAAACAGCTGTCCACAAATAATCAGTATAGGTGGCCCTACTGGAGAGGGCTCTAGTTGACATGTGCAAAAAGAAAAGGAAAGTTGGTAAAAGCTGGTAATATGCCAGAACTTGAAAAGCGAACAATTCAAAGTTCAAGACCATCCGAGGGCTGTGAAAACATTTATTTCACAACGCACAATTTTTTTAACGCACCAGCCTACTCTGTCAAATGTGCAACCTATACCAGAAATGTTCACGGTTTTATTCCTACGTACAATCAAGAACTCCTTGACAGCACATTGCATTTTCATAAACAAACAACAACACAAAGAAAAATCAACGGAAAAATAATACGTGTGTCGTGAATTCGTTGACTAAAATCATGAGTGCGTTTGTAGAAGAAGTGGACTAATCGTTCGCTGATCATTCCAACACTGAACCACCTATACCTATAAAAACCAATAGTTGAGGAATAAAACTCACACGAATTTATAAAGGAGATTCATTGCGAAATAAACTAAAAAAAACCTAAAATCAATCACATAAATATCGAATTGGGTGGTAACCTGAGAACGTAACCCGCTTACTCATCTGTGTCCCAGCTCAGCTTCCGAAGACGTCGCACGAGTGCAGTCTTTGTTATGCGTGGTTTCTTCAATACGGCTGAAGTGCTAGCCCATGTTTCACCTGCACAGCATAGAGGTGGAAGAACTCTTGTTGTGTTAAATAAGTGAGAACATAGATCGGCATCATAATTTTGATCAATTTGCTCTTTCAGAGGCCATACCGCGCCCATGATTATCGCTGTCTTCTATTTTCTTTGTCACCCAATAATCTACAATAATGCTTTACGAACATAGTAAACCAGAATTTATTCAAAATAAAGGAAAAACAGTATCAGAAAGATAAATTTTGAGAAAACATCATCGTGTGGACCTGCACAGCACCATTCTTCTAAAAAACTATAAAAACCAAACTATAAACGCAACCTCTTTTGTTTTTGTTTCCTTCTCGATTTCGCAAAACGTTCCTGCCTGAAATCCGGTTCAATTTTCAGGCTGCGTAAAACTCTTCAGTGACGGCGAAGTTGCTAACGTTTTTACCAGCATTGAATGTAATAAAAGTTAACGTATGTATACATGAAAAACGGTTACCATAAGGTATTTCAAATGCGATAGTGTTTAGTTACAAAAAGACGAATATAAGAAGCTTTGCAGAATACTTCTTAATTTTTCTTCTTTGAACAAACACGAGGTTTGTAAGCAATTTTATTATTGGGCTGACGTTTCGGCCGTATCGCCTTCTTCAGAGCCTGGAAAGGTCGATTGACAACGATCTACCAAGCCAAACACGCCAACAACTTAAACAGAGAAACTCAAAAACCAAGTTCCAACCACATAAACAACGTCAAATACTCACCACTTCTCTGCCTCCGACCAACCGTTTGGTTGTGTCTGCGGAAGAGGAGTGAGGTATACTTCCTTCCGGAGTGCCCCTTTATCAGACTAGAAGATCAGTCTTATATACTGTGCGAGATCACGTGTGATTAGGAGGCACTCTTCCTTGCGGTTCATGTTTGGGTTCTTGAAATTAGTCCAAAACGCCTCATGAACCCTGCGCGCCGACATGCCAGCTTTCTGCGCGAGAATATTAACCTTAACATCAAAATCCTGTCCGTTGTGTCCTTGTGTCCTATGCGTGCCTAGTGGAGTGTTCGCCTTGCTTTTAAATTAACCATCTAGGTGTTCTTTTATGCGGACACAAAGAGGTATTCCCGTTTCGCCAATATATTCGTCCCCGCAAATTTTGCAAGAAATCAGGTACACTGTACCCGAGATCATGCAATCACCGTCTCTGACCTGAGGGCAAATCGTACATTTATGCGTTGTACATAGACGGTCGTACAAGCGGTTTCGAATCAATTGGCGACGTAGATTATTCGGTGTTATTTCTATAACTACCACTGATTTCTCTAAGCCCACCCTTCTTAAGCATCTTTTTATAGCTATGCTTAATTCGTTCGAAATGAAGGGTATTTGCAACGGAATTTTATTATCGCTAGACCCATCGTTAGAGCTCATCGCCTTTCCTCTAAACTTATACCGAGAAGCTACGATATTGTAACCGTTGGAAATGGCTATTTTCCGTGCCAAGTCGAGTGAATCTTCTCTCTGTTCTCCTCCCGTACACACACCGGAGGCCGTACGAAACATGTCTCTTGTAGTGCTCTTTTTGTGTGTGAAGGATGAGATGAGAGATAATGAACTAGTATGTTTTTATTACTTGGCTTACGGTACCACTTCGTAGCATAGCTGTTATGATGTAAGCTAACCTGAAAGTTTAAAAATGGAAGCCAGCCCTCTTTAGGTGTCTCTCGGGTGAACTTAATGTACTCTGACTGTTCATTTAACAATTCAAAATATTTGTTCATCTCCTCTTGTGTGGAGAAGATGACAAAACAATCATCAATATATCTACAGTAGAGTATCGGCCCAAGATTAATTACCGGGGCTTCTATTTTAGACATAGACGCAATAGCGAGACTAGGTGCCAGTCGCTGTCCCATTGCCAACCCTCTCTTTTGTGGGCAATATTTACCGGATCATCTAAAGATTGACCAGTTCAAACACTATTTTATGAGGGTCATGATCTGCTCAATCGACAAGCCATACATGTTAATTTCTTTTTGGTGTTTAGAAAGAGGTTCGAAAACGGCTTGCATTGCGGAGTCATTCGATACGTTCGTATAATCGAACATCGAATGACTCCATGACGTAGGCGCTGTTAGGACGCTCGTAACGTAGATGGTCCAGAAACATTCGGGTGTTCGTGAGATGAGTTAGCAAATGTTTCAGTAACTGGACGACTATCAGGTTTATAAACCATGTTATTCTGTCCGTTGGCCCGTTTACACAACTGATAATTGGTCTAACCTTAAACGTTAATGGATTTGTTGACCACAATTCATCAGTGGATACCAGCTTATGAGTTTTAATAAGCAAGTATAGCACGGGACATGTTGGCAGATCGGTTTTTAGTTGAGAGATAAACGATGGTTTTAATTAGTTAATTTAATTTCAATTAATTTTTTCCTGGAAACTTTGCAGAATAATTGTAAAAGTTTAAAACAAACCTTCGTTCATCTATCTGGGCGGTCCTCCCACAGGTCATTTGTCTCGGGCGAGTTCTGAAATTAAACCAAATAGCTGTCACTTACAAAATATTTTATGGTTCATTTTGATTTATTTTTTATAACTGTTTAAAATAACTTACGCTTTGATCTTGGGCACAAGAGAGAACAGCAGTGGTGGGTGATGACGGTTGACCATCACTGCGCTTCGGTCGAATCCCTCCAGGGACAAAGAAGTCCCTAGAACTCTCCCTCCTGTTTCAATGGTCGGCAGCTAATAGTGAACTACAATAGGTGAACAATTCAAGAATCCTTTAATAATTGCTTATATTTTATTGAATAGAGCATTTTAACTGCAGAATTGTAAAATAGAGCATTCTTTCCTCCTGTGAACATGTCAGATTTATAGTCATCGTTGTTTTTGTTTATTCTTTTGTTTATTCTTTAAAAATCCTGCAGTAGAGAAAGGGTTTTTCTATAATCCACTCATGTTAGCTATTTCTAAAGTTTTCCATTGACAATAAAATAATGC
Source organism: Mesoplodon mirus (assembly GCF_964341445.2). NCBI lineage: Eukaryota > Metazoa > Chordata > Mammalia > Artiodactyla > Ziphiidae > Mesoplodon > Mesoplodon mirus. Next base: position 53,608 of record NW_028295200.1, read on the forward strand.
TCTGTTTTGAGAAATAGAAAATTGCTAATAGACCTGGAATTAGGTGTCGTCGTCAATGTACTAACCGCATGTTTAGTCACTTCTTTCTTGTTCTTTAGAATAACTAATGGATATTTCATTTCATTATGAAATTTTCATTGATTTGAAATTTTCATTCATTCGTTGTCTCATTACTTTTGCCTTTCTTTTAAATTTAGCGTTCTCTGCTCTTAACTTACCTAATATGTTATTACTGCGATTGATGAACATCAGAATGAGCTTATAACAACTTTCAAAGAAAAGTACTGCAGGCATTCCAAGGCTCACAAGCGAACCGTATTGCCTTACCGATTGTATGAAATAGTTATTTGGGCCATGAAGGTATGTAAAAATTGATAATGTATTCTCTCTTTAAGTTCAACTTTATTAACATTTCGAATTATGTACTGTTTTGTTTTAAATGTTGGGTAAAAAAGTTGTATGGAATCGTACACAAACCTTCCTTATGTAGACCGAGATCTAACTGAATAGTCTGGTTGAAAGTTGTTTTTATCATTCCTTAAGAAATTTGTATAATAAAGAATGCCTCTCACGTCATCGAGGATACCATGCGTAAGCTAAGGAGAAATATCGTCATCAATCTCTTAGCGATTTTGTTTGTGATTGGAGATTTTTGCAGAGATGTTCTAGATTCTCTAAATTTAGATGGTCTTTTATAATTTTAGGCTGAGAGCTTTATCATTTTTTTCCTGCTACAAGGATGATCAAGCTGTATGAAGTTTGCCGTTGAGAAAACGAAGCTTGGCATTTGTGTTTTCACAATTTTAAAAGATCCTAATATATGTTCTTATGAAAAGAACATTGTATTTCTGTTAATGCCAAAAATTTTAAAGATCATATTTTTTTAGGTAGAGGAATGGTCTGCCTAGTATCCATTTTTTCCCAAAAATTAATTTTCCACCATATTTTGCGCTTTTCTTTTATTTCTGCAATATATATGTACATATATGTATCTATTTATTTATATTTTAAAATTATGTTATTGTATAGTACATTACGTCTTCAAATGCTCTTCATAAGTGAAAATTTAGGTCCTAATGAGAAGAAGAAAAAGACCTTTCTTGTTTACGGTCATCAGGTCGTACAGGCAGCTGACAAGAAGATCCGCTTTTATTTTTATCTGTGAGTAACGCAATATGTAATCTAAATGTAAAATGTTTTAAGACTGCTTTGCTTTTATGAAAGTTAGATTCGTTCAAGCTAACAGAGAAGGACGGTAGTTATTCGCTTAGTTGACGAGGTGATATTTTTACTTACGAGTTCCTTATTTCTTATGGGTAGCTATATTCGATATAAATATGTTTCCCAGTGACGATATGATTTTTAAGGGATGCACATTGAAACTGTAAACGTAAAATAACGATGTTAACTGATCTTATTAGGATGAAACTCCAGTTTATTGATTCATGTGCCTTTGCAATGAAGTGCTTTGTGCACTGACTTTTTAGTGTTGTATAATAAAATCATTCTCATTGAAGTGGACAAATCAAGGTCACATTTACTTTTGCATCTATTGCATTGATTCATGTCACGCTTGTCTTCAAAAAGGCAGGATTTGTTATTCACATTAATTTAAGGATTCTTAGTTTCGTCCTTTTTTAAAGGTATTATGATTGTAGTTGTAGTCTAGTTTTTGCTAATTCTTACTAGTGTTTCTTTTCGTTCCAAACATTTATGTAGCTTGTTTCCGAATTCATGAATGAGTCTCCTTTCGAAGCTCCTAAGGAAAGCTCTCAGTGGTCATAAGGGATATTTCTTCAAAAACATTTATATGAAATGATCTTCAAGCCTTCAGAGGCAAAAGAATTACCTCAAGTATAGTCTGAGCCGAGATGTTTTGCTATCTGCTCATTTGATAAAATATAATTCTATTCGAAGAAATGTTGTGTCCTATCAGTTCTCAGTGATGAATATATAATTTTCGTATTGGCGCAGAGCGAGTTTCAAATATGCTTGTGAGTTAAGCAGCAAAAAATATTACATAGCGTGCGGGTGAGGCCAAACTTTGATAAATACTTTTTATGTCCTAAATCAGCTGATGATTTTGATAAAATTTTGTGACAGCTGGTTGAATAGGAAGTTGCACTTTTCGCGCACACTACATCCACAATATTACTGTAAAGCTAACAACGATTTTGTTGACAAGTCGACTAATATCTGCAAGGAATGCCAATAGACAACGTCGACCTTACCCCATATCCTCCTCTAAGCCTAACAACAGCTGTCAACATGGTTGGATTCCACGCGAGGTCAGTATCGTAACCGTCTCTTTTCATCCGAAGCAAATTGCAGCAAATTGAATTGGTGATTGAGTGGTAGTGTTAAGTGACACACCGACTAGTTTATTGTTTTAGTTTTTGGTGCCTTTCTGCTCCATTTGATGATAGGATAGCTCTTGAATTACTGATTTGCTCGTCAGTCGCCATGGAAGTTTTTTTGATTTTGTTGTCTTTACGGCCCTGCCTCAAACATGGGTAATTAAACCTTTATATACATGGTACACAAAAAATAATCACGAAAGAATGAGATCATGAATGTACATAGAATGAGACACTCAGTAATATGTTCAACAGAGAGAAGCAATATAATTACCTAGTTGCACCAACGTCAACGTTTTGCGATGTGGAGAACAGAAAAGATAAGGTTAACAGTGCACATTACGTAGATTACCTCGATTCCCGTTGATCTTCGCGTGTATCGAGCGGGCGCCAGTATTGTCTCCATCCGTCAGTGTCGCATGCAAGAGTGGCCCAATGTGTTCTGCTCGCTCTAGGGACGCATTGAGTATCATACCATTCCTTAAGAGTTTTTGTGAAGAACTCTCACCATCGGGTCGGTGGTTTTCCTGTTGTGCGCTTGGCATCCCGAGGAATCCAATCGGTGATGGCTCTTGTTCATCGGTTGTCATTGAGTCGCATCACGTGCCCGGTCCACCTTGTTTTTGACATTCTGGCTTAAAGAACGGCGTCTCTAATCTTCGATCGCTGACGTAGTCCGAGTTCCATATTCCCTCTCTCACTTTGCGTTAGACGGGACACTCCTACTATCGCCCTTTCGACTGCGCGTTCAGTAACGCTGAGTGTTCTTTCATCCTGCTTACGTAGTGGCCAGGTTTCTGATGTGTACGTTAACGCAAGAAGAATCGTCGAGTCAGAAAGGTGGGCACGGAGTCGCGTGTTCTTCATCCTCTTCACTACATCATCGATGCTCTTAAAAGCTCCCCATGCCGCTCTTTTCCTCCTGCTCAGCTCTGGGACTAGGTAATTCATCACGTTGACTTCTCGACCTATATACACATAACTACAGCATTCGGAGATATTCGTTCCGTTGAGCGTAAATGGGGCATTCGACACCAATCCGTTCCTCACGAACATCGTTTTCGTCAGGTTTAGCCGAAGACCAATACTTCCACATACTCTGTCAAAGGCGGCAAGCATTCGTTCCGCCTGACTGATGCTTGATGTTATAAAGACGATATTATCAGCAGAGCGAAGATGGTGTAGTTCCCGACCATCAATTTTACTCCTTCATTGTCCCATTCCAATTTTCGCATAATGTCTTCTAGGGTTGTTGTAAAAAGTCTTGGCGATATTGTGTCGCCTTGTCGAACCCCTCTCGTTACGTTAATTTTAATTTCGTTGTAGAATGTTGATATGATAGTTGTGAAATCCTTATACAGCTCACGAAGGATCTTGATGTACTGAGTAGCGACGCCCTGCTTTTCCAGAGCTTCTGTCACCGCTTCTGTCTCAAAGGAGTCAAAGGCCTTTTTCAAGTCGATTAAAGTGAGACAAAGCGGTCTTTTGTACTCTTGTGATACTTCAGTGAGCCTCGTTATTGTGTGGATGTAGCCTATCGTGCTGAATCTTTTTCGATACCCTGCTTGCTCGCATGGCTGTACCTCGTCCAATGTTCTGTCAATCCTATTAAGGATGACTCGAGTAGATAGTTTATAGACGACGGACAGCAGGCAAATTGGGCGATAATTTCCAATGTCGTTGAGGTCTCCTTTTTTGTACAACAACATGGTTTTGCTGGTCTTCCATTGATTTGGAACCTTGCATTCTGAAAGGTAGCGTGTGAAAAGACGAGCCAGTGTGTTGATGAGAACTGGCTTAGAACTGGATTCTCATCAACAATGTGCATACATGAAATAATTCAGTAATGTGTTCAACAGAGAGAACCATTGTAACTAGTTAGTTGTACTGGCGACTACATTAACGTCTTGAAATGGATTCACTAGCCATTATGAAGAACAGAAGAGTCCTACAAACATTGACTAACAATGAGAGTTTAGGAAGAATTGGAAAAGCGAAGCAAAACAGACGAGATCCGTTGACCACTCATTAGCCATACATTTGCTACTTCTGGGCTAGTTATTGACCTTGAGCTTTGGATGGGTGGAGACGGTCACGACACCAGTCTCGTATGGAATCCAACCATGCCGACAGCTATTGTTAGGCATGGAGGATTTGGGGTAAGGTCCATGTTGTCTATTGGCATTCCCAGCAGATATTAGCCGACTTGCCGACAATTCATTACTCATAATTGATCCATCAAAAAGACTCCTGCATATTCAAACTATTGAAGTAGAAGTTATTCCTTTGTTGTTTCACATGGCGATATCTTTTCAGTATGGTTGAATAAAGTGCGTTGAATTTGTGGCATTCAATTACTATTCATCCCTCTAATATTTTGTGGTTAATTTAGCTTTATGAAGTACCCATGGCTGCATGGTGGCCAAAAATATAGGAAAGAAATGAAGAGGGCACGACACTAGGATTCTGATATTATTCGTGTCTTCGCATATCCTTCATTATTAAATAGCTGCGATACGCGAAGAGGAACATAAGAATTTATTGGTACTTCCTTGAGTTATCTCAGGATTAACGAGATTACTATTATAGTAGTATAGGGATCTGCGATCCATAGGTATATTGATCATATTCCCTTCTCTCGTGAACTACCGTTAAATGAGGCAGATTGGTTGTGTTGCAGGTAAAGAACTGTAATAAAGCATAAAGGATAAAGTTGTTCGAGTTGATCAATCCTTGAGGGACGCGCCATACTTTTCGACTTCATCAAGTATTATAGAAGTGATTGACTTGCAGTGGCCTATCGTTGTATCAAGTCAGTATTTCTGTCCTCCCAGACAAGTCTGATCTACTAATTCGCCGACTCCTAAGGTACTAATAGCTTAGTAAGCCCAAGACGAAGGACCGAACCTCCGATCCGTCCGAGTATAAATTGCAGAGTATCCCTAACCACTGCGCTACATGCTCCCCATGAACTGTAAGGTGATTTCTAAAAATTTTGACATGATTTTAGAAACCGTCGCTTCTACGGTAATACGCCATTAAGATTGAAAAAAAGAAAATTGAAAGGTTGTAGAAAAAAAGCACCTTTGCAGTACTTTGCAATTTAATTCTTGCGTTTGAGCTAGCAAAAAATTGTTTAGACGACCTTATATTACTTTTCCTAGGCGTTGTTGAAAAGTTGTTGGTGTCGAAAGGAAGGCTTTCCTGTAACCGTTGAGCGAATAACTACTGGAAACATGCAATTATTCTACATAAGACTATTATAGGATTTTGTTCTTAGTTGATGATTTGGTAAGAACTTAAGCATGATTGAGTATAAAGTTTAAAAACTATGTTACTCTACCCATGGCTCCTAGCTGAATTGAAAATGAAGCCAACTCTTCAATACAGCGTACAACACATCGTTGCACTTCTGCGAAATCGCAGCTAAACCTTCTCGCGATGGCTATCAACAGTGGTCTTTAAAATGTCTCTGCTTCTCATTTGTGTTCTTCTAATCTTCCTGACATCGTCGTTTTACTGCCCGTCAACTCACATTGTTAGATAATGCACTCTTAAATTTTGTTTGTAAGTTTACATTTATTTTTACATCGATTCACCTGTATCACCCTCCGTTGATCATTGTTATGTGATCCGAACAGATTACGGTGGAGTTGTTACTTCTACCTGTAAAAAGAGAATACTGGTGGAAGCTGCTCGCTCTAGAGACTCGAAGAACATCGTAATTTCTCTTCTTGGCTTCTCTACGTGAGATTTCTAACCCTCGGGTTAGTGGTCTTTCTCTTGTGCAACTGATATCACGAGGAACACAGCCAATAACGGCTCCCGTTTAGCCGGTGCCGTTACATATCTGGCCTACCTTAATTTCGACGAGCAGATCTTACACAACTGCTTTTCTGATTTTTTACCAACTGAAATAGGTGTATTCTTCAGAATACCTATCACGCTATCGTAATCCTTGTTACTCCTTGCATCATCCCTTATAAAGCGCGCTCACAAGATTTCACCCTGGTTACGCCGAAGTTTTCGAAGCCATGTTAAGCCAAAAAGAATCATGGAATCAAAAAGAAGGGCTCGAAACTGCCTGTTCTCTGCATTTTTCACTATGTATCCGACGTTCCGCTAACCTCACCGACCCAGTCGAAAAAATCCCTTATTTATTAGTAAGGAAAATACGAAGAAAACACACGAAGAACGGTGAGGATTTAAGAAAGCTGTTCCGTATGCGATTGAAATTTAGATTTGAGTCTTTTCTCTGTAAGTGTTAGTCTTTTCCCTGTTAGCGTAGGTGCTGGGCTGAGAGCTGTGACCTGGACCTTTTCAGCCTATGAAGAAGGCGAACCGCCAAAACGTTATCGATCATATAATAAATATTGTTTTATCAACCTCGTGTGTGCTCAAGAAAAGGTATATAGATATCAATCAATGCAGAGGTTAAGAGAAACTCGGTTCTAGGAATTGTATTTTTAGTAGCCATTTGTGATATATCGCATTGAGGGCGTTTGAGTAAACAACCCGTATACGTTGGCAATGGCTAGTTTTCATGACCACTTTTGTCTCAATTGAATCAAGAGTGTTTAATGAAACCTACACAAATGTTATGTTGTGCTTTTGCTATAATTCAACGAGGTTTGTTGTCGTATGGGTGTAATTTATTGTACCGAATTCTTTTCCAAACCATGCCTGGTCTTCATCACTGCCATTCATCCAGCGTTCCGTCAATTCTAATCAATATGAGTGGAATTTATGTGAACACTCGTGTTGAACACAATGTGCGAAAATCTTGAACAATCTTAATGGGAAATAATTGTTTAACGCTCAGATGCAGTTGTTCGGGTCCAACCTTGTTAGAACCGAGTGCAATGCGATTCTTCATCAACGAATGAAGTGGGACTTCTGGGCAAAGCACTGCCCATACCTGCTGAGCTGATGTGTGCACAAGTGAACAGGGCTGTCAAAGATATATATAAAGAAATCTACGGATGGCCTTTTCTGGTAGTTGTTGGAATGTGTTAAGTTTTCCGTCAGAATTTCGGAAGTGTTTAGCTTGATCTGAAGTATCGGAAAGTGTTCCACTGGCATTGCTGAATTTTCCAATACTGTTAAATCTTCTTCTATCGCTAATCTGCAGATCTTCCCTAGCATAGGAAATGGTAGCCAATTGCCGATAGTTCATATATCTTTAGATTTATGTTTAAGCTAAAACATTTCTGCGGGTTGTTGAACGCGTTGCGATGACCCGATCGTATTCATCACCGATTTTTATAATCTTAAGATTTCATTTCCTGATATTTTCAGCTTTTTCTCCTTCTGTCCTAAAAAGGAGTCTGTGTGAATGATGCGACATTGTCCCATCATGTATGAAATTGGGGAACAACAGTCGCTTCCATTTGGTAAAATCTTCTGCTTAAATGTCGCTTTTTTTAAAGAGTAATCTCCATTGGGAGAATTACGAAGGATATAAGTCGTCCAGTGTTGAAATGTACGTCACCGGGTTTACGAGTTTCTATGAATGGCTTTAGTGATAAACTCTGATAGTTTCCCGCTCTGTTCGTTCCATTCTATTTATTTCGTGTTCTCGGATTTGAGATTATTTAGGCGGCCAGTGGGGTGTTATACTTCTCTCGTGTGCTACTACACGGGACTTATATTAATGTAAATCTTAAACATAATTAGTTAGGCACTTACACAAATAAGACGTCAATATAAAGAGAGATCGATAGAAGTAGAAAGCATACATTGTGTTGAAGCATACCTTCAATGATCCTGGTTTTATGAGAGGGAATAGATAACATGTGGGAGTTCAATCGAATTTTTGATTATCTTAATACCAGGACCGACTATTGGGAAGGCATAGCAAAATTAGGGGGTGGTTTTTCAGAGACCTCAACAACTGGATTTTACTACTATTAGTAAAGATTTCAAATAGTGTGACAAGAAGTAAGAGAGCGTAAAAGCGTCAGAAATAAATAACGATATTTGTAAAGCGTTTGGAGCGCATAGACGCTATCGTGACACAAAAAAAAACAGTAAAAAATATTAATAACTTTCATTATTAATTCCCTAATTCTAAAAAAAAGAATTACGCAGTTAATAAAGAAAGTTAATAACAGTTTCCAAGACCGACTATCCTTTAATCTCGGCATTGTTTAATACTTGAACAAACACAACGTTGGTAAACAATTTTACTTATTGGGCTGACTTTCGGCCGTATCGCCTTCTTCAGAGCCACTTCTCGATCTCCGACCAACCGCTTGGTTGTGTCTGCGGAAGAGGAGAGAAGAAGAATTGACAAAGTTAATAACATTGTAAGCTAACTGCAGCTTCAGCTCAATTGGGGTTTAAAACCGATTTGGGCAATTAACACAATCAGAGGTAATCAAGTTGACGGCGAATGGTGATAGCAATGATAGAAGTAAAACATACTGAAAGGCAAAGCAAAGCGCACAGATGGGTGTGGTGAATAACTGGTGACCCCCGCAGATAGGGCAGTCACGGGTTGGAAATTCGCCTACGACAAATTTCGTTGCAGTGTAGGGGTCCATCTCTTGTCTTGCTTAGCGAAACTGTAAAAACGATTTATATATTTCCACCGCGTAGCCGAAAACAAAAGCGTAAGAGCATGGCGAAAATCACAGCTATCTCATGATAAGAGTTAAGTCGCCTATAATATTGAGCATCATAAAAAGTTCTACATAAATCCAACGTTTGAAGGCTTTCGTTTTTCGCAGTCAACGTCGTGTTATGAGAGTGATGTGTTTAGTAAATCAAAGATTGTTATACTTCCGACCGCGTAGAATTTCATTTGATGCTATTCCATGTGTTTTCGCTTTGCATCATTTTCATGTAGTAAAAAAATATCATGTTCTATTGTCCTCTTATTAAATAGATCCTGGACTTGTACAGTGGCGAGTTCTTGCGACTGGGTTGGTTTTTGCTTTTGGTACTGAGGCTCCTGTTTCGAAAACTGGGACGATTTAGTGAGCGAGCTCGATTGCTTACCGAAGTGTATCGTTTGTGTTTGCGGCTACAATACGTCCATTACGAGCTTTGAAAAATCGAACTTTTAATAATGCTTATAAAGAATCGATAGAACACTTTGAAGAGGACTTGATGAGTTGAACATTGGCTTGATTGTTCGGTAGGCCACCGAAAGTTATGGGATGGGTCACATATGCATTCATTCACATCTGCGTGATGAAGACGAATGCATGGCGCATTCATCAACGTTGAGCGTTTTGTCTTTTATCTCTATCCACAAGCACTCCAATTAACGAAAATTGTTTGCGATTATCGAAAAAGTAGCATCGTCACGCATGCTTTGATGTCACCTGGATCACCTGGATTCCCGTTGATCTTCGAGTGTATCGAGCGGGCGACAGTACTGTCTCCATCCGTCCCTGTCGCGTGCAAGAGTAGCCCAATGGGTTCTGCTCGCTCCAGGGACACGTTGAGCATCATACCATTCCTTCAGCGTTTTTGTGAAGAACTCTGACCATCGGGTCGGTGGTCTTCCTGTTGTGCGCTTGACATCCCGAGGAATCCAATCCGTTACGGCTCTTGTCCATCGGTTGTCATTGAATCGCATCACGTGCCCGGCCCACCTTATTTTTGACTTTTTGGCGTGAAGAACGGCGTCTCTAATTTTCGATCGTTGACGTAGGTCGGAGCTTCGTATTCCCTCTCTCACTTGTGTGATACGGGACAGTCCTAGCATCGCCCTTTCGACTGCGCGTTCAGTAACGCTGAGTGTTCTTTCATCCTGCTTACGTAGACACCAGGTCTCTGATGCGTACGTTAAGGTAGGAAGAATCGTTGAGTCAAAAAGGTGGGCACGGAGTCGAGTGTTCTTCATTCTCTTCACTACATCCTCGATGCTCTTAAAAGCTCCCCATGCCGCTCTCTTCCTCCTGCTCAGCTCTGGAGCTAAGTCGTTCATCATGTTGATTTCTCGACCTAGATACACATAACTAGAGCATTCGGAGATATTTGTTCCGTTGAGCGTAAATGGGGCATTAGATACCCATCCGTTCCTCATGAACATCGTTTTTGTTAGATTTAGCCGAAGGCCAATATTTCCACACACTTTGTCGAACTCGGCAAGCATTCGTTCCGCCCGACTGATGTTTGATGTTATAAGAACGATGTCATCAGCAAAGCGAAGATGGTGTAGTTGCCGACCGTCGATTTTCACTCCTTCATTCTCCCATTCCAATTTTCGCATAACGTCTTCGAGGGTCGTTGTAAACAGTTTTGGCGAGATTGTGTCGCCTTGTCGAACACCTCTCTTTACGTTAATTTTAATTTCGTTGTAGAATGGTGATATGATAGTTGTGAAATCCTTATATAGCTCACGAAAGATCTTGATGTACTGCGCAGCGACGCCCTGGTTTCCCAGAGCTTCAATCACCGCTTCTGTCTCAACGGAGTCAAAGGCTTTCTTCAAGTCGATGAAAGTTAGACAGAGCGGTCTTTTATACTCTCGTGACACTTCAATGAGCCTCGTTATTGTGTGGATGTGGTCTATCGTGCTGAATCCTTTTCGGAACCCTGCTTGCTCGCATGGCTGTACCTCGTCCAGTGTTCTATCAATCCTGTTGAGGATGACTCGAGTGAAAAGTTTATAGACGACGGACAGCAGGCAGATTGGGCGATAATTACCAATGTCGTGGAGGTCTCCCTTTTTGTACAACAACACGGTCTTGCTGATCTTCCATTGATTTGGAACCTTGCATTCCGACAGGTAGCGCGTGAAGAGACGAGCCAGTGTGTTGATTAGAACTGGCGGAAGGTTCTTCAGATGTTCAGGTCTTATCCTGTCTAGACCGGGTGTTGTGCGGCTTCTCAGAAATGAGATAGCATGTTGGATTTCTGAAGGGAGAACCGGTGGAACAACATATTCGTCCTCTTTGATTTCATATGTAGGGAGGAGGACGTGGCTGTCGAAAAGATCAGAGTAGTAGTCGTGGATGATTTTCTCCATTGCCCTTCTTGAAGCTGTAAGTGTTCCGTCTGGGCGTCGGAGTGCAATCATCTTAGTTTTATAATTGGCAAAGCTCCGGCGAACGTTGCGAATGTTCTTCCCAACTTCAGCAGCTTCAACCATCACTGCAGTTCTTCTCTCTTTGAGATCTTATTTTATTGCCTTTCTGCACAGTTTTGCGAGTTCGGACGTGAGTTTTCGGTTGCCTGTGGCTCGCGCAATACCACGTTGGCGTATCAACTCGAGTGTTTCTGGAGAGAGACGTCTCTTAGTGACTTTGGGACACTCGGCGCTTATAGCACTAACGTGAAGATGTTGAATAAGCCGATTGTATTCTTCGTCAATGTTGTCAGTAACAGAATCTTTCCATAGGCCGACTATTGATTTGAATAAATCCCAATTAACGGCAGTTTTGGGATTTCGTTTTTTGAACATAGCGGCTTTCTCTCCTTTCCGCGAAAAAAAGAATTTTGCACGAAGAAGGCGATGGTCTGATCCGGTGTAGAACTTGGGGACAACAGCGACATCGGTTAGGCAAAACCTTCGGTTTACTATGATGTGGTCTATTTCATTATGGTACTCTCCATTGGGGGATTCCCACGTCCAGCGTTGAGAGAGGGGCTTTTGGAACTGTGAGCTACCATGGATTGTCTTGGTCGTCATGATAAACTCGGATAGCCTCTCTCCCTGTTCGTTCCATTCTAATCCGTGGGTCCCAATGTGATGTTCTTCAGACATTCTTCTCGGTCCAATCTTAGCGTTGAAGTCGCCAATTATGACTTTGAAGAAAGTATGATCTTCTCTGTAGAACTTTTCCAAGTCCATATAAAACGCTTCGACCTCATCTTCGTCGTAGCTTGAAGTTGGTGCGTAGACGACGAAGATAGTCAAAGCTGGCATAGGCCCACATCTCTTCAACCTTAACCGTCCGATTCGGGTTGTTAGTTGCTCAAACGATTCGATGTTCATGGCCAAACTCGGGTTGACGTGGACACCAACGCCTCCATCTCCTCTATTGTCGCATGTTCCAAGGAAGAGTTCTTCTCCGGAATCATGCACGGCGTTAAAGGAACGATGTCTCCTCGTCTCAGCCAGTCCGATGACGTCGTACCTGATTTTTCTGGCTTGCATCAGCAAGTCCTCAACAGCGGACTCTGATGCAAGCGATCTTGCGTTGTAGGTACAGATCGTCACCTTAGTCCTATCACATTTAGGCAGCCTAGAATGGCCCTGAGATTTTAGCAGCCTCTCCGTACTCGTCCTACCCAACGCTGCAGTATCGGGGGCTCTTTCGGGGTCAGGGGAATGAGGCCCATTTGTTATACTGTTTTTGGCGTTTTTTGTACCGACGGAGTAGCTTGCCGGGCTCTGACCATGGGGCTAAATATACTCATGAGTAGCTTGCCAGTCTTTCCCAGAGTTTAGTAGAGTGGACATTGAGCTTATTTGTTGGAGGCGACTACTAACCGCCTCACATGTACTTCCCAGTCACTTGCTTGCAGGCTTTTAGCCGAATTTACTTGTAGAATACAATCTGCACTGCAAGAGCATATCCACACACGCGTGCACGAACATGTCTACACAGCAACAGAAGGTATGTGCGAAATCGGCGCAGCAGAAAAAGGGAGTCCATCCCCTTAATCCACCTGCGGCTCTGGACAGTACAAGGTCGCTTTTGGTCCGCGTTTCACCCCCTATCCGCCACCTGGGGACGCGCCACGTAGCCTCGCGACCGCCGGCTCGAGATCCTTCCGTGAGGAAAAACCTCAGTGAATGGAGATCCGTGGATGCTTTGATGTAGGAAAAAGAATCTAAGGAAGCATATGAATGTAGCACATGCTGAGATATGTGTCTTCCACTACACTCATGATGTATGTTGATGTTAATTTATAGTTAAGGAGTGTAGATGATGTGTAGTAGACACTGTGATACAATCAACTCTTGGTTCTAAGTGAGCACTGTAATGAGAAAAGGCTCACCGCGAAGAGAGCTTGTGAGTCTACCGCAGAAATTTTTTGCTATGTCCTCGTTTAGGTATAAAAAAAAAGATAAAGGATAAAAAGGATAGTTGGCGTTGATCAGTCCCCGAGGGATACGCCATGTATTCGACTTCATTATAAATCTTAGAGGTGATTGAATGCATATGTGTCATATACAATGATTTGCGGGGGTAAGTCAATTCAGTGTTTTTATCCTCCCAGACATGTCTGCCACCAATTTGCCGACACAGTAGGGATGGAGGGCTTGGTGTGCGCAGAACGCGGGATCGAATCCACTGTGTATTGCAGGACACCTCTAACCACTGCGCTACACGCGTCCCGTTTAGTACATATTTGAAATTTCGACCTTTGCTCCGCCATCTATTTTATAATAGATAGTGACTGACGTTCTAGAAAATTAGACCAATTGAAACACGTGGTAGTTGTGAATGTTAATGATGCCGCACTTGACATTTTGCTCAAATATGTTGTGGTTGAACAGGTATATGTTAAAGTATACTTCGTATTTTATGATATATTTCAGTTTTGTACCGATGACGCATGTACTCGTTGTTTTTGCAGGATTTGCAAATATTTCGAGATCCGATTTTCGAACAATCCTCTTTCAAGTTGACACTTCATGGGTAGACTAACCCTAGTGGGTCAATACGATTTTACATTTAAAATAGTGTAACTGTCCGATACGCTGTAATTCAGCTACATCTGCTGTTTCTCAATGTCTCTACCAAAATACAAAAAAAAAATTTTTAAGTTTTTCTGCCTTTAAATAGATCAACTTGGATGCAGTCTTGATCTTGTATTTGTGTTAATTATGCAGTTTTTTTGTCCAATTTTTTATGTTTTCCTAACTTTTCTATGTTGTTAATGAGGAGACCGGCCAGTAGAGAGATCTCTGCTTCTTGAAAAAATAGAGCTACCTTTCAACGGACGAGAAGATGTTAAAAATCCCTTTGACGAATTGTAGAGTGCAGTTGTTTACTGGGTGTAATCAAAACTATTTGTCTGTAAAATGGCTAACTGTTCACCAGTGTTTTATGTCGTAAACACGTAAGTAACTAAACTTTTTTTTTGCAAAACTCCTACAATTAGCACTTCTTATATACCATCTGGATTCTTTCCATCCTCCAACTTTCATAAGAGTTTTAAATCGTTATAAGATAAAGCCCTCATAACTAGCACTCTAGATGTAAAATCGATGTCAATTTGAGGTTCGAGATAGTAGGTCAGCTTTTCCATTATTAGCACTTATCCTCATCGTTATGGGAAGCGAAGTCAAAAACTACTTCAAATCAAAATAACCGCTAAGAAGACACTGAGATATTTGCAAAACTTGGGGGCGGTGCGAACTTCCAACCCGATGATTGCCCTTTCCGGGGGGTCACCAAGTTATCCATTACACCATCCGTGCCCCTCGCTTTGCCTTTCTCTCAGCGTGCTTTTTTTTTTTTTTATTTTACTTTTATCAACGCTATCAGCACTCACCCGTTATCGGGATGATCTTGGGTGCCCAAATCGGCCTTAAACCCAAGCTAAGCTGAAGCTGCGGTTAATTTATAATGTTGAATTTAAAATTCAACATTACTTCAAATCAATTTGAAGAAATTTTTAACTAGAGTAATAGAAGAGTGCCTAAAATGGAGAGAAAGTAAAATCCATAATTTCAACTACTTTTGAGAAAAGAATACACAAAACATAGTAGCAGCTGGGAAAATTTGGTAAAACATTTAGTTTTGCTTGTGAAGGCTTTTCGAATACATCTAACTCATCAGAATCATCGACGAAAGTTTTTTCTACGACTGACTGTGCAACTTGGAATATCAGAGATAAATCAGGATAGACATGCCAACATTTTTTAACAATTTCCATTGACAAATTGCACAGAGGAGTGCAAGAAAAATTGTTATGAAAAGGTTCGGGTAAAAAGTAAAAATGATTTCCGATGTCGACTTGTAGATTTAACTTTCACTTTAGAAATAAGAGGTTGTAACCAACTTAACCAGGAATTAAGAATTTCATAACGACAAAGAAATACTATTGATATGTACCTAGAAAGCTTGAACGCCTTTATGCGCTTTACCAATGTTATTATTGATATGTGAAGTAATAGGAATAGAAGCAATTAAAAAGAAAACAACTGAAATTTTCGCGTTGAAATGGAGGAATTTTAGCAGAAAAGGAATTATTTTAATAAATCATAAAAATTTAATCCGCTAAAATAACTGGTTAAAAAATAATGTGTTAGTGTTCGAACGTTGCAGGGGGATCTCTATGGGCTGTTGAATTTCAATCACTGAGCGAATCAGAATTGGTTACCAAGCCTGATGTACTTTCATTATCCTGGAACAGGAAAGGGACAGGTTATGCTAGGGTTATAGTTATAGGGGAAAGGAGATAACATTTTACTTAATTGGCGACTGTTACATTTATCTTTGTGCCTTATTTACTTTAAAGAAGCAACGCTGGGAGACTTACATTTCTTCATTGTTGGCACAGTATCACTAATAAATTCAGATTTTAAAGCACAACATTTTATGGAGACTACAGTTAATGGGGGGATCATAGGCTGTATCTTGTGTCAAAAAGAAAAACAACAGCAACAATACCACATTGCTCCAGTTAGGATTTCTTTAAAAAAAGAAAGAAGAAAGGTTCATATTTCAATAAAAGAAGAATTAACAGTTAAAGCCCTAATATAAGATACGAAGAGCAATGTCCTCAGGGTCTATGTACATTTGATAACTAGCTTCAAAACTCATAATAAGATGCCGAGAAACTCCTCATCTCTATACTCATTCTCTGACGTAAATTCATCGTGGACCCCTACACAGAGAACTCAATGCTCATAAGCTTCAAAAACTTTAGCATCACTGTCGTTGAAGAGCTGACTTAAAACCTACTGGAAATCGTTATTAGAATCCCTGTTCGCCCCATAAAAGTTCAGCTCCTATCCAGTTTAAAATCGTTCAGATAAACGAAAAGCTTCATTACAGCACAAAGTAGAACTAATATTTCATAGATAGATGTGTTTGTGGCATTCCAACGACATAAACAAGCAATTAAGAGAAACGGAATAAGTCAACTGTTCACTTTTAAGTAGCGCTTTGCAGTATATCGGCGAATATAAAGCAATAAAATATAAATACACATAGACTGATAAAAGAAATTGCATTCGATGTATGGAGTCATTTGTATCGTCTGAAATGACCTAATGTAAAGATGTGGTTCCCATTGACTCCCGTATGACCCCTACAGAGGTCTTTACGAATGTGTTAATCAGCTGTCAAGAACATAGAACTTTGTTAAGTGCACGCATTCACTCACAAATATATACATAAAATGGAAATTCGAGCTATGCCTGGAATTTTATAAAGAATTTTTACCACCACATATAGACAAATACTAGTATGTTGGATGTTTCCTACATTAACTACTACATCATTGAATTTTCGTTTAACATTAAGAGGATGAAGACAAAGAAAAATAAGAATTCAAATTTACGAATTGCACGAACAACTCTTTGAAAATTTGGTGAACCAGTATACTTTCCATTTAGTTTGAAAGAAAAAGCTTCTTTTCAGTGCGGCATTGAACCAAAGCTTGTGCCTCTGGCAGTCATCATAAATTTCGGCATCAATAACACTGCCTTCATTTATCTTACCAGCGAGACTCCATTGGTGTGAACTATTTGCACAAGTTACACCTTCATTGCTGAAAAAAAATGTAATGAAATATATCTGCACTGATAGATTAGTTGTGAGAGTTTCATAACGGTTTACAGAATCATTGTGGATAGAAGGAGGGCGGGAAAAGCATCATGGAAACTTTTCTAGAAGTCCCTTGTCTTCTATGTGAACAGAAAGGATTACTTTTATGGGAAAAGCTTTAGCATAGAACAAATGTTCTGCATCACATGATTCCAACACCCTAATAATTGACATTGGTTGATGAACCGCAATGGATAGAGATTGGGTCACACACTACAATGATAGGTGGTGTATTACTGAAACCAACAAAATTCGGTCCCATCCTAATGATTTCAGTATTTGAGTTAGATATTACTGCAGGCGTCAAAAGGATGCTACCGCTACATGGATTTTGGCATTGGTCTCTAGGTGGCAAGATATATGCAATTAAAACGTGAGAAAATGAAATTTTGCTATTCATAAGAATTTTCGTAACAAACAATGAATGCAAGAGTCGAATGCAAGAAGTTTTGGAATCTCCATTATGTGTAATGTGAGTCATGTAAAATAAAAAAAGTATTACTTATTTAGTTGTTCGCATTCCCAGGACGAAGATACGCGACGTTTCTGTTCATTTGATAATCAACTAAATGTTTGGTAAGCACGTACTTGTCTGTTACTGGAAAAAAGAAGAAACATTGTTATTCAACCACAACTATGTAGAATTAACTTTAAAATATTACAGCTATACAATAGTATTATTAACAAACGTACATATAGTTAAGATATTTGGTTATGTTACCATAAGGTGGTTAACTTCGATCGAAAAATGATTTTTCGATAGCAAAAGCTATGCAGCAGAATAAATAAATAGCGGAAGTGAAATTAGCTTTAAGTGCTAAATATTAACCAAATGCGTGAAGATATGGACAAGCAGAGGCAATGAATTTGGTCCCAATATCAGTTGTTTGAGGAAACTTGTAGAATGAGAAACCATCAACCTCACTCTTCAGTAGTCATAAACATGAGCAAAATTATTTCATTTACGTAGTATTGAAGAATAGCTTGAGTTTCCTTGATGAGGGGATACATCGATATCAAAACTATTTTCATTCGAGAGGTGCCGCTAAAGCTATCCAGAGTGACGAATTCAGCATAAAAATAGATGTAGATGCCATCAGGCTTCTTGGAGTTGCCATTTGAAACTGAGTTTTTGTGCTTTATGAAGTAATATGAGATCAGAGTGGTTAAGTAAGTAATGTGAAGAATTTTTTTTGATTTCTTGAACAACAAGCGATCATTTTCTAAAAAAACATACACAGTTCGCAATAAATAAACCATTTTTTAAAAAAAAAACTCAATTAACGAGATAATTGACCAACTACTTGACTGGTAATTGAGAGGTATTCCAATTTCAATCGCAATCACGAATCATGTTTATAGTATGGAATTAGTGGGTATGAAAAGATAGAAGTGGATACCAGTAAAACACTTTCAAGTGTTGCCAGTAAAAGTCTCTTCTTTTATGTTCTCAACCCCTATTCTCCAGTTATAAGAAAAATAGATCTCCATTCTCTAGTTATAAGAAAAATATCCTCTGTTTCCGAAAACTGGAAAAACTGTAACTACATGAAATGCATATGAAACATAGCGCACCTATTTATGTCAACGAAGTGTATGTCCATCACAATATCTTCAATGTTCCTTAATATTGCGTAGACTTTCCTTGAGGAATAACCGCCTCTAAGTTGAAACGGTGTCATAAAGGTCTCGTATAGGCTCAGCTAGTTATCTACAACGATTTGAATACACTGAATAAATCCGCCATTTTGAAAACACTAAAATAGCCACCTGCATGCTTGAATAACACAATTTCGTTGGTGAAATACTTGAGAAATAATCTGCAATAAACCACATATTATACGATAAACAAATTCTTTAATATAAAAACCCGTTTGTCTTTGATTAGAAGAAAAAAACCACCAATCATACGCAACAAGAAAAAAGCAAAAGAAAAGCATTAAGCGTGGTTTCTGGAGAGCTAATAAGAAAGACTGTCATATGAAATTTAAAAAAATTTAAGGCTTTAAAATAACATAAGAAATTAAGAACGCTCAAAAAGCATGAATGATTCCCCACGCTTTCATATAATTAGCTATCCCAAATAATTGTAGCTTTGAGGTCTTAAGGAGGGGTGGATCGCGAAGAGTTTAAGCTAGTTATTTCTCATAAGATTAAATGACGTGACACGTAATGCTCGAGATAACTTGTATGCTGTACATTCGTAGAGGGCGAAGTGGAGGAATTGCATTGTATCCATTGAATCTTGTTCTCACCGTTTATTTTGCTACATAGAGTTTTTTTATCGTACTTTTTGGGCTCAATCGATACCTTGTCCAAAACATTTGTGGTAGCGATCATTACTTGTAAAGAGCTATTTTCAACGCCTAATAACTCTGCACATTTATTAAAACCGTTTTTTTTTTTTGGAAAGATTTCATCCACTAGTAATTTGAATGGTAATTGACTGACATTTTAATTCGTATCGCTATGATAGAACATGGTTATCATATGTAAAGGGCGGCTATAAAAAATATAGAAGTGGACTCAACACAGCTGAAAAATGCTTGTAAATGCTGGTAAAAATGCGGTTATGTGGAAATATAGAGAAAATTGCATATTTAACACATAAATGATCGCAGTTGATTTTATGGAGAGCAGAAAAGTCTTGAAGTTTTCTACGAAAAGTTGTTCGGTTCCGATAAGGTATGGACCACATAGCTCAAAGGTGTTTCAGAGTCTCGTAATTCACTTGAGTGCGTCTCTTTATGACCCACATTCTCTATGGCGTCCTCTTTAAAAGCAACAGTGTCTCGTCATAAAATGACCATCTCCAACAGGATTTTGTTTGTAAATTATTAAGGATAGAGAACATCTTCTCATAATCCGTGCAGACATAGCGGTTCGGTCAGATTTGTTATCGACTCCCAACAAGAAGTGCGATAAAAAATCTCTGCGAAGCGCTGGATGGATGTGGTGTGTTATAATTTCAGTACAGTGGTTGGTTATGTGTCAACACCTTATTATTAACACTTAATCGACCATCTGAATCCATTCGGATGCAGGCCTCTTCAGCAGTTCACAGAAGTTTTTTACGGGAATTTTTATAATCATTCGATAATCAATCTCGCCTATCGTTTATGGCCTGCATGGATCTTGAAATGTTTTCTGTATACTTAACTATTTCCAAAAATATTTGGGCAAGTGCATCGACCTTTAATTCGACTGGTAATCTATTGTGATTTTAATAATAGTCGCTATAATGAACCATAGTTGTCATATGGAATGAGGGATATAGAAAATACAAAAATGCGCTCAACATAAACTGGTAAACACTCCAAAATTGTAAAGGTGCTATTTTTGTGCTGTATACTTGATAACATAGTGTAAATAGTAGCATGCATACAATTCATACTCTTAGAGCAATAGAGGAAAGTATTTTCCACAATAATATCATTTTCTGAACCCTAAAACCATCGTGTATTGTTGAAAAACCAGCAAGTTGCGGCATCCGTGAAATTAACTGTGGTCTGTTATGTGTTACTACTGCCTAACATTAACAAGGACAGACGACCTACCAATTTTTTTAGCAGTTATAGTTAATTTATAGTTGTAACACAAGATCTGTTGCATCTAGGTTCTCCACTGAGAAACTGTTGATGCAGGCTAAGAAGATCAAGGTCGTTGTTTTCGGACTGGTCCAAATGAGATGATACCGCCCACTTGACACCGTCTATTGTACTGGAGAAACGCTTTCGAGAACATGCGAAAACAGGAAAGTCGGCAGCGTCGGTGCCCCCGTCGACACAAATATGACCATAAACATTGATTCTTTCGATCAACTAGCAACTCGAATTGGGCGAATACGGTTGAAGAGGCGCCTATACCGGCGTTGACATTCTTCATCGTCTACGCACTCACATATAGTCACGACTATGACGACGTCGAAGAGTACTATATAGACATGGAAAAAGCTCTACAGAGATGACCATACCTTTATCAACGTTATCACTGCCAATCCGCACGGTAAAATTAGTTAGTGGTTTAGTGAGATCTCTTTCTTTTCCCGTTATAACATTACTAGGAATTTCTCAAGGTTTACAACTTAACGACTATGCTTCACAGGAAAATAGCTATTATTCTCAATAATTTATAACAGCTTGGTTTTTGGATGTAAATCTCAAACTCGTTTTCAATTTGGGCGATCATCTGTCGGAAGAAACTCTGTTGTACATCACAGTTTGACAATCAGGAGCGCTTTCATCCCGGTCGACAAGTAAATCATTGAGGACAAAACAAAAATGTTACATTTCTAGTGCTTAAAACTTGTATAGGAGTCTATTTTTATTATTCAGTAATTGAGCAGAAAAATTACTTGTTTAAATAATTTTCGAAGTCTTAAGATAGTCGTGGAAGAAGAGCATATTTCTTTTAGAACGTTGACGGCACGAGGAAAAGACCGTTGGTCGGCTAAAGATATGAGGAAATTCATTTCAAAGGAGAAGCTTTTGAAGCCAGTCAAGGTAGAAGAATCTGCATGAAGACATTATCATTTCAATGGTTTAATTTTCACATTTCATAAACAGTTCTTAAATGCAATTTTTGATCACCCAACATTCATCGTGTTCTTTGTTTACTTCCTTTCTTTTCGTTAAGATTTCTATAGCATTTCGTGCTATCACTATCACTTTCCTCCAACATTTCTTGTCTTGTGATGCTTACATGTACATAATTTGATTTTTTTTCGTAGACTTCTGAAGTTTTGACGAGCATTTTTTTTAAATCTTCCATCATAGCCTTTTCTATGTGAATAGATGAATTTTATTCAAATAAATCTCGTAATTACTCGTGTCAATGGTGGCAAATGATGTAACGACTTTCATACTCAATCACAAGGTCACAATCTTTCTTTTTATCTATGCAGCTAACAAAAATTTGCACATAGTCGCTAATTCCATTAATCTCTAACTCAGGACAGCTATGCTTCAGTTTAACATGCAAGTTTTATCAAATCACTCTGCTTTCAAATTATTCTAGTTCATTTTACAATGAAGCGGACGATGTGTTCGCATGTAGACCGAGTGAGATCGTTAAGGTGAGCTCTTAAATGCAGATGGCGACATAATCTTAGAAAGTCAGCAAGCATTACGGTATACTATCGATTTTTTATCTCTACCGTTCTTGACTAAGCAACTACAATCACTTTAGCAAAAAAAATGCACCCCTACCTCTTGAGGGGTTGAGGATATAAGTGCAATACATCCATTTTCTAGTTCTTTGATTCAGTTTTACTTCCCTTGTTCAATATTTACCAATTTACAGAATCAAGATCAAAGAAAAGATAATGGGAAAAAGAAGAGAACACTGAACATTGGATCAGCGCCACATTGTCAGCAATAGCGGAAATTAGCGAGCAAGTGGTGTCAGCTGTGACGACTAATTCCGTCATATCGCTTGTATGTTTTTGCATGAAACCAACCAGAAATGTAATTAATAAAGTAATTTGAAACTGTGAGAAGTTATTCACTACAATCTTTGGCTTCATTATACTACAATAATATAAAGTATTGAAAAACAGCATATCGATAGAATGTTCCATCGATATAAAGTGTATTAATATTGAAACAAAACTCCTCAGGCTCTAAGTCTACGTGAATAGAAGCGTCTTCGACGGGGATAAATAGTAAATTATTAGTTTATGTTTGTTTGTTGCTTTTGCGCAGTTGTTTCAATCAAATAAATTGTTCAATTATAGACTAAACAGTAGATGTAAAGCTTGCTTCGTTGGGTATCGTGCTATGATTTCGAACTCGTTTGAGGTAAATTCATGATTTAAAAAGTATTCTACGTGAATAGAAGCGTTTTCGACGGGGATAAATAGTAAATTATTAGTTTATGTTTGTTTGTTGCTTTTGCGCAGTTGTTTCAATCAAATAAATTGTTCAATTATAGACTAAACAGTAGATGTAAAGCTTGCTTCGTTGGGTATCGTGCTATGATTTCGAACTCGTTTGAGGTAAATTCATGATTTAAAAAGTATTCACTCCAAGTTTTTGGAAGAACGTTTTCTCTTTCAAATTTTAGCATTATTATACATCATTATCTATATGATTAAATTTTTAAAAATATTTTTGTTACATTTCTCCTCGTTATTTCACAGATGAGCTTCCACAAAACTGCAAGCCAGAGCTGAGTTATAAGAGGCGATACTGATCTCTTGGTGCCTGTAAAAATCAGATTTCACCCATTCTGTAAAAAAGGTGATATATACAAAACACTATGAAAAGAGTATAACATATGTAGTGTTTTCTCAACTGAGTTTCTCAAATATTTGTTAGCAATAACATTACTCATCTGCCGAAAGTTCGAAGACCACATACTCGTTAGCGAGGAAAATCCGTAAAAAGCTTATGCTCGTTGCTTGTGAGCTTACTTCCGAAACACACGAAATGAACGTAATGCCTGCTTGGACGAATATCATGGTAGTATTCTTTATTAGAATTTTGTTCTATCATTCCTATAAGTTTCAGCCTGTGTCACACCTTACATCATTATCAATGAGGAAGACTGAGTCAACTAATATGCATTTCTAAGATCATCATCCTTATTGTTACTAGCCAAAAATTTGTGCAAGAAGCTTGATATCACTTAAAGTTATAAAGCTTAGGTAAGAAAGCTATAATTCCATAGTAAAAAATCGCTATCTCATTGAAAAACAATGACCATAAAAGGCGAAACTACTTTTTATTATACCAGAATCAATAAAATATCATCTGGTTGTCTCCTTTATGTACTAATTTTTTAAATCAAAATCTTTGTGTCACATGAAAATTTCTGCAGTCGTCATTCGGACTTTTAATCCTTGGCATAAAGCATTTAGGATTACTCGCATCCTTCAAAAGGTTGTTTTTTAAAGCCATCTTACATTTAACGTGCACTTATCTTAGCTAGGGAGAGTGTCACAAAAACTAACATATTTCACGTTTTCTACTCTTGCTCTTCTTTTTTTTTTTAAAATGCGACGTGGTAAATGGATATACCTTATTTTTTATACTTAGTTTTCTAAGTATTGCTTATTTGTCCAAAATGTAATATTCCTTTTTGAAATTAAAAATAAGTGATCGAATATAAAAGAGTGATTTTTACATAAACGAATATAAAGAGTAAAGTGACGACACGGAGTATACAGTTCATATTCATTGGTATCAATGGATTCAAACTGTGAAAATCGAAAATTTCAGGGTTTACCATTTTATCTACACATGTCTATTCACTATGACCAGTCAACATCCGAAAACAGCATTCGATTTCCTCACCTACAATTGGACCATCCAACACTTGAACAAATCAGCATCGAGCGGGTGAAAAGCGTCGAGAAAGCGTGCAAGAGACTTTTTCGAGTGCCTTCGGATTTAATGTAGTAATCATGTCGAGTGCCAAATATAGTTTAGTTTTCAAGCTGATATTTCCTTAAATATACCCCATTAAGAGATGCCATTAAGACACCATTTTGATACTGTGCTGGATTAGTGTTTTACTTAATTTGGGGTCAAAATTTAAAGATGATAATTTGCCTAGATTTAAACACACCTATAATTTTGAATTTCATTTTTAACTACCTATTTCTGTTAATCGGTAGTGTTATTATCAATCGAAATAACGGCTAAGACACTGAGATATTTGCAAAACTTCGGGGCGGTGCGAACTTCCAACCAGATGATTGCCCTTTCCGGGGGGTCACCAGTTATCCATTACACCATCCGTGCCCCTCCCTTTGCCTTTCTCTCAGCGTGCTTTATTTTACTATACACCTATAACTGTTCCAAAGCAGCATTCCGTATATGTGAAGCTAGATTTAACACAAATATTGCTTACCAGCACTTCTTTCCGCTGTATACTTTTTCGTCAAAGAATGATAGCCAATAGAATAAATCTACTCACAAAGGTCTGAACTATTCGCACTTTTAACGTTAGCTTTCTTTCAACCTATCCTCAATAACGGATACTTCGCCGATCTTGTTCGTATTTTAGCAATAAATATCCGATTTTGAGCAGAAAATTGAACACCACTACAACATCGTTAAAAAAAATAACTTTATCGGCCAAAGTGAAAGCCTTAATAAGTACTGAATTTTTTTTTTAACTGTACAAGTTTAGACATTCCATCCATGCAGAAGATAAGATTTTTTAGTCTGAAGTCGTCAAAGGCCTGTTTGGTCGCTTCTGAATTGATGTTTAGTGCGAATGAAGTTGTCCAGGATTTTGAAGTGGCAGTAATCCGTAATTCCCACTTTAAATTAGTAAACATGTCCAACTCCAACATGTCCTTCTACACTACCACTTGCAATTCGCGCTGCTTATAATTACATAGTAGAAACCGTCTTTACCGATCTTTCATCAACATCCTATATTCCAATTTTTAGTACATTATAGCGACTTCTGCACACTAATTCTTGCCGTAGTAATTTTCCCAGGATTTTATGCGTTATGATTTCATGTGCTCAATAACATCCATGACCAGTGGCCGCAAAATTCTTCGAGCGTAATTTCGCACAAATGTGTTTCAGGGTTTTCTTCATGTGTCTTTTCTCTTGGTCATCATAAGGGTAGCTGCGATCCTTGTAATCCTCAAGCTGCTTTTCTCCATCAATAAACATTCCGAAACGAACGTTGTAACCATTGATCATTAGCAATTCTCTGACCAAATGCAGTTCAATGCAACCAGTTTCAACGATTTTGCGTCACTGTTCAATTGAAAGTTAAAAAAGTCAAATTTTGAAACGACATTATCTCAGTAGTCCAAATCAATGAAGGACAATGGACAAACCATTCGGCATTGGTCACTATCGTTGATTTTCTGAGCAATGCATCATGGATTCGACTTCAGGCATTGTAAAAGTGATTGAACGCAATGAGTTCCGGTTACCTGGCAATGTATGAAATCACTGGCCTTATCCTCCCAGACTAGTCTGGCACCAATTTCTCGTTACCAGAGGAAGGAAGGACTTGATTAGATCGGCTCTCAGATCAAACACTCAGATAGTGCTTATTCCATTGCACCTCTAACTAGTACGCTACAGGTACCCACCCAGAATCAGTACAAGTTAGTATTAGAACAAGATCACTAAGAAAAATGGTGAAAAAAAACGTGAACTTTTCGCGTTACGAAATTGGGCAATCTACTCTAAATAATCCAAATATTTCCTCAATCTTTTATAATTTTTTGCTGCATTACCTTTACAATCAGTTTTGTGGTTTATCAATTGATTGAAACCGTTTATGCTCATCTCTGACACAGTCGACTAATCTGTTCTCCACACCCCATGAGCACCAGGAGCACAATGATTTTTTTGTATGAGGCTTTCTGTTTTCAATATCTGTGATAAAAGATATCCACGGCAGGCTTGCCAAGCTTTGTCATTGCAATGCAGGACCTAACAAAGGTGTAGCTTGTCAAGTTCCTCCTATTACAAGTCGGGTTTATTTATTGGAATCTACCTCACACGGTGTCCCATTTCTACCACCTCACT
Source organism: Mesoplodon mirus (assembly GCF_964341445.2). Classification (NCBI taxonomy): domain Eukaryota; kingdom Metazoa; phylum Chordata; class Mammalia; order Artiodactyla; family Ziphiidae; genus Mesoplodon; species Mesoplodon mirus. Next base: position 80,221 of record NW_028295200.1, read on the forward strand.
TCATTTCAGCCTTCTGGTCAGTTGACATGCAAAATACAATCCATGCACATTGAGAAAAACTCATAGATTTATTCATGAGTATGGTTACCTGTATTTGAAAAATATAAATCATTCCGACAATTCAGAAGCCAAAAATCCATCTCTTCAGCGTTTCACTATCTACTAACGTAGTCGTTTTTGGCATAGTTCTAATAAGTTAGCCACTAACTATGTGTCTGGGATTAACTGAGTTGAATTTTTTCACATATCTCCGTGGAGTATTTTGAATTATGGACGAAGATTAGGGCGAAAAACAGGAGCAAAGTTGTTCTTCCATTATCCGACGTCAGATGTTCTGCGGGTCCCAGCACATCTCTTATTGGTTTCCTCGTATTCACCATCTACGAAGGTCCACGGATTTGTGTGTGGATTCGGCTTGAAAAAAATAGGAGAAAACGAGATCAAACTCGGGCGTTGTTGCAGAATAGAGTATTTAAAACAGCAATGAGGATTAGGCCAAGGAATGCACAGGGCGACATTTGTTTCAAAAAAATCGTAACGGCGAGTTCTACCTTGGAAAATATAAAAGTCGCTGTCATTCCCCTGCTACGGTCGAAGGAGCTGGGCCACGAAACCCTGCCTCACTCACCATAGTTGCCGCATCTCTTATCTATCGTCTACGACTTTTTCAAGCATCTCGACAGCTTCCTGTTCGGTAAAAATTTCAGAAACAAACGAAGGCTTAAACTGCATTCAATGACTTCATCGCTTCCAAAAATGCAGAATTTTATGCAACCGATATGTGCCTCGTTCGCAAAAATGTGTAAATTTTAAAGGTTTTTATTACGGTTAAGAAAGCTTACTCTGAGCTAAGATGTGGCTTTCTAAGAAATAGCCCACATTTTTGACGTCGGGATGCAAAAGCAGAATTTTAGAGGAGATTTTAGGACATGGTATGGGTATTGTAGAACTAAGAATATTAGAGTACAACTTTCTCTACATCAACTTCATATAATAGAAAGAAGTGGTAGAACCACTGTGTTTCTCAAGTAGAATTGGATTCAGATCTTTATGTTCACAATTGAACAGAAGCATTGTTTCCTGTTTTGGACTACTTCCAGTGTTTTTTTAACCTGTTATATTTTCCTGCAAAAATAGTGTATAGCTAATATTTAATAATCACCAACCGTGTTAGGTGAACTAATATCTTGCTTCAGTTTTCATCATTTCTTAGCAATATTTCGTAACACCTTTGCTTTGCTAGAGATAATACAAAAACTTTATTACTAAAGATGATGAAAGGCAACAGATTACTAATGAAGAACTGAGATATAATCGAAATAGCCTCTTTCCGGTTCAGTCTACTAACAGTCTTTACTCTAAATCTCCTTGATCAGCCGGTTCTCTCGTCATATAATATTTATATATTTTTATTTATTGTCATGTTATTTTTGATGAAAGAAGCTCATTTACAGATTGCAGATGATTTGAATCATTCCACGAAGATGGCGGTGAATTGAGGCTGTAGGGAAACTTGTAAACTGCAGTGATGTCAACTTAATACTCGACATAATCCTAATGTTCTAAACCTTTAAGATTTACCTAACTTCTAAGCAATTGTGAATTTCTACAAGATGTTTGCAGGTGTATTTCCAAGCACAGATCTAATCTTCATTCGAGGACAATTATTTGAAAAAAACAACACGCGTGATTGTGCTGCTTATGGAGAAGACTCAGGTGGCTGTCATTTCAAAGCCTAGCTGCCTACTTATTAACAGCTGCAGATTAATTAATCAAGCGCAAAAACTATTCGGTAGTGTTATTTACGAAGCACTAAAGTACTAAAGATATTAACAGAAAATGAGCATTTTATTGATGTTTACTTTAAACGCATGTTTCCCTGGGTATTTTTATAGTCGTTCTTCTTCAAATAATATGCGAACCCCAGTTCCCAGTAGTTTTAAGGAGTGCAAAGAAAAAAACCTCTATAAACCACTCGAATGAGGGTTGTACAGATTTTCGGCATGCGTTAATATGCAATGACTTAAGTCCTTATGTGACGTCATAAAACATAAAATAACGGATCAAAGGGATCGTCGTTGATCAATCCGTGAGGCGATGCGCCATGCATTCGACTTCAGCAGACATCATTGAGATGGTTGAATATATATTCAATTTATACAAACTTACGATATCTGACAAATGTAAGAGTCTAAATAATTTTCCGATCCCAGAGTGATATGGACGACTTAGTAAGCCCGGAATCGAACCAAGGATCAAACGTGAATTTTAGGGCGCCTCTAACCACTGCGTCATACTGTCGTCATGTGGAGTCATACGATGATTGAATGGTTGCTTTTAACTTTCAACACATTACATTCGAGATTTATTTGATCCAGTGCATTCAATGAGAAAATAATGAACGCTTTTAACTTTAAATTAATATATTGTCGGTTCGTATTGAACCTTAATACTTGGAATAAAACCATTGAAATCTATAGATTTTTGCCTACAGATATCCCATCAAATTAAAATTCTTATTTTCTAAAGGCAATGATATTCTTTTCACATTTCAGAGAGAAAGCCTTTATCTCCAATACAAAAGCTGTTCAATTCAACAACACAATATTTCGCCCTAGAATGCATAGACGTATTTTTCGTAGCTCCGTTTGTATTTGCGGCTACCGCGCTTATTTGAAAAGTTTGAAAAAATTTAGATTTGGTTTCATTTTTTTGGAATGTTTTGCTTCATTTGTAATAGATTTACATTACACTTGGAATGGTAGAGTAAAGTTGTTTTTATTGGTATGTAGATTTCCCAATTCCCTTACTATTAATGAAGAAATTATAGTCTGTTATCGAAAATACAGTTTCGTTACGGAAGTGTTAATAATGATTACTGAACAAATTGCATAATATACTTAATTTTTCAAATAGTGGAATAACATTGAAGTTCGCAACTTATTTATTTTCATTTTCCAATAGAATATAGTGCTTGACAGTTGCAATAAGCCGGAACTCTTAACATTTTATAGTTCTCTCGCACAGTTCGACGAGATCTACAATATTTTTTTTAAATCGTCGCGCAATATCGAATAAATAAACTGTAGGAGACACTATTATTGACATTCATAATCATAATGAATGCTTTCCTAAGCACAAATCAACAATTAAGAAGCGGTGGAAACTGCCTGCTGGCGGTCATAGGGATTTTATAGTGACGTGTTGATTTCTATCCATTTCTAGCTGGTTATCATGTTTTTCATTTCACGAATAGATGTGTAAAAGATATGTACGTGTTGTTTTCTTGATTTCGCTGATATAAAAGTAAACCGTCATCTCAGTGGTCTCAAATGAGTTCTCTACCTCGTAAATATACTCGCGCTCAACTTGGTGCTCCTCGTAGGTTTTTTGGAATTCAAAAATTCATATTTATCATTTTGAAATTTCCATATCGATTACTCAGAAATAATATATCGATTTTCTTAATGCTTTCTCTATTGTGTTTGAGTTTTACTGTTACGTTAATGTTAGTGGATTTTTAACGTTTAATCTGGATGACCGTTGCTAGAGTCAGTATGCATTCCAAATATATTTTTTTATTTGTTGTTCTCTTTAATACCTTCAGACACTTCCAAAATGTCTAGCATTGCGGATGATGAAGAGATAGTGGAAGACAGATTCGATGATCAGAGTTTCGACGATGCCCCGCTTTCAGATCGTGAATCAAACTGTGAGTTTGCACTAGAATTGTTGTATACTAATTAACGAGGTACTCGTAGAATTTCCTCTGCAATCTACCATGTCGTGATGTCATTGTGTAATACTTTTTTTTTTAATTTAGTTGATGAAAAGGAATTGCATGAATATGACAATGTTCAACAATCCGTTGACGAAAGGTATGTGTTTTGCGCAACAGATTGTTTTTAGCTAAAACAACTTCGAATGTATAACCTATTTAACAGGATTCATTCTTTCCTTTCCACAATTCCGGAGGAATCGAAGATTGGAGACATGCCAAATAGTGGTTTGCGCTTTAGTTCTTAATCTTAATCAGTATTTGTTGTTTTGGTATATGAGACTTCTAATCTTAAGCTCCACTTTTTATTTTCAACCACACTCATGTCTTTACGCAGATGAAATAGGTTCCTATACTTTTACAATTAACCATTCTGTCATCAATAAGTCGACATCCGTCGAATAGCAATACCTTCAATAACGATGATTGTTCATCCTTTCGGGCGGTTTCTGTCAAAAGCAGCGAATTTATTTCAGACCGTTAGTTTTGTGTTATTAGTCATCCAATATAAAGAACTGATAAGTCTCACTTTAGAAAAACCAATTGACATCATTCAAAGAGAGCAGGAATCATTTCTTCGCGATCATGGCCGCTTCATTTTAAACGATCCAAGGTTTGCAAACTGTTCCAACAAGTCTATATCTATTTACCATTTTATTTCTCTGTATTGAAGGTTCAATCAGAGCAATTTCGAGAAGGAGAATAGTTGGGAGCCAAGCATTATTAATCATTCTTCGTGCGAAAAAACAAATAAGGCTAGATTTTCCCAAGGCCTTCCAGTGCCGGTATGTCTTTTAAAACTTTCTCAGTTATTCGTTTCATCAACTATATTACTGCAGGATAATGGTGATTGTTGCCTGAAATCTGACGGAACATGCTTGAATGCTGCTAATGAAGCACCTTCAGAAAGCAACAACGGCGCGGTTGGTATAATCACAAGTATTTCGTTCTATCATTATTAAACGATTGAATATCTTGTTCCAGGTTTCCGTTAGTACTAAAATGTTTTGTCAGAACATCGTAAACAAGGAAAACATAACGAGTGATGTTACCAATAAAGACTACGATCACATGCTATTAGACATGCAAAAAGTGATTAAGAACTTTCTTGGAACTGTTACTGTATGTTTTAAGCTTCCTGAGGCGTTCAAATTTCAGCTTAATTTGAGTCATAGTTGGAGTACTCCCAAGCGGATTCTGGATTCATCGTATGTTACCAACGAACCGACAAACCCTTCTGTTTCATCTTCAGGAGTCGTACAAACGAGCACTCCTATTTGTGTGTTACTGCATTTTCATATTAATTCTATAGCCATCCACTGCATATTCACTCTTTTACATATATATATATATATATATATATATATATATATACGTATGCACACGTACATACATGTGTATATACATATATATATGCATATATATACATATATGTGTATATATACATATGTTTTTTAGCCTTAATAGCCAAAGCTACATCTCGACATCATGATCTTGCTAAAGAATTCCATGGTATATCTCCGATCCTGCCTGAAGGTAATTTACATGGAAAAATTGGCTTTAGTTCGGGTTCCTTTTATGTGTATAGAGTTGTTTTTTCTTTTTAGCTTCATCTACACTTGATGAGCACTCTGTTGCGGAAACCACGGGATCGCTTCATTTAAGTATAAGGACAATTCAAGAGGTTTTAAAGGAATACCTTTGATCCTAACGAAGAGTGTATCTTCGATAATCAAAAATTCTGAAACGAGTATTTATTGTCTTAACTTAAGCAAGAAGTATATTTAAAAGTGACTATTACACATAAGTTAGGTTAGTAAATTCTTGCGAAACATTGATAACCCTGGCATGAAAAACAGCATAGTTTTTCTCAGTTATTTATTCGTTAAAAAAGAGATCGCGGTGTTTGAGTTCTTGGAAGAACGGTGGAATTATCTCTAATGTCGAATCTTTTAACCCGTTTATGAAAATGTTTCTTATTAGTCGGACACCTTTCCAGAATTAAAACGAAAAATTTTTCAGAAACAACCCTCTGGTGCTTCCACAGAATCGTTAATGAAGGTGTTGGAAGAGCATAGAAAAAGTCGAGTGAAGGCACGAAAAGCTCATAATCACCTTTTTGCGCCTCCGGTTTCATATATGTCAGTGCATATATCTTAATTAGTAAAAAAAGGTGCATTCACACTGCTCTATTTAAGTAAACCATCATTGCCGTGTACCTCGCGTAATCTCTCTTCCACTAAATCATGTAGCAGTGGTGGAATCATGGTAGGAGCTGTCTTTTATAGTTGCCGCAATAACATTGCGCAATATATTTGTAGTTTAGGCTGGATTCGTTGTGGCAGAAAATGCTTTGGTAGGTTAAGTTCCAAGTGTTTCTGTAAAGGCTGTCTTCCTGATTTATTTTCAAGGCTAACATATTCTGTTCAGGATAAAACTACAGATATGAATAAGACAATTGTTCCTGACAATGAAATGGTTTCAAAGGTTTCTGCCACATTGACGGTTGTTCTTTGACTTTATTTTGCTATCGTTCTATTTAGCATGATTCATTTTCCTTTCAGCTCTTTATTTTGCTCGCCCACCCACTACTTTTTTATTGCTCTTCTCCATATATTTAATCTATACAGCTTCCCGATGCAGACGTTATATCACGCGTCGCCTGAGAAGCTTATTTTGTACAAATTAAAGTTTGCAAAATTTTTTTGCAAACGGGTTAGTTCTTTTCGCGACGGAACTGTTCTAAGAAGAAGGAAACTAAGAGTACCAGCTTATTATTATGATTCCATATGTTTTATCATTGAAGACATTAGAGATACTCGACTCTATCGTAACAACTCGTATAACCTAAACGTTTTGCCATCAACTTTTGAACCTTTTGGTATACCATTTATATATATACTTGTGGAGTTTGTATATATGTATATATACATACAAACAAACATATATACAAACATATATACATATAACATTTATATATTTATAGTATATATACATATATATAACCTCAGGAGGGGCTGGTGTAGAGCAGTGATTAGAGGTGAATTTGCAATATGCACTGTATCGAACAAAGGTTCGATCCCTTCATCTAAGGTCACCATGCCTTCATCTCTCCGTGGATGACGAGTTGGTTAAAACTTGTTTGGAAGGATAAAAGCACTAACTTGAAACATCATTGGGCCACCTTTGGCTAGTGTATAGGCCAAATACGCATTCAATCATTCCTATGATGGTTGATGGAATCGACCACATGCCACTTCCTTCATGGTCTAATCAAAGCCGAATAGTTAATCCTTTACCTAAGGAGCTTCTACTCACCAATTTGAAAACTCTTTGAGCTTGTGCAATCTTTCCAGCGTCCTAGAGAGGTTTTCAAACAGGAAATTTTCTCTACTGAAGCAAAGTTAGCAATTCGCATATTGTTTAGAAGACATTTTAAAAGTCTCCAGTTCTACTTTCATTGTAAGCTAAGTAAGACAGATTTTCAAATTTATCTCTTGATGGGATTTGGGATTCAAGAGGATGGAATACATAAGCGAAGTTTGGAATTCCTCTTAATAGTGTTAACAGTTGTTATGTGAAGGCACAGTCTAATAAATATGTTCATCTCTTCAAAAGATGTTGGTACCCTCGATTCTGATTCGTCGCCTGCCCAAGCCACTTTACTTTCACAACGAGATATTAGAAGTACTCCAAAAATTCTTAAAGTTCTGTTCATTCTCCCAGAAGCTGCAGTCCATTGCAAAATCTGTTCTCGATAATCCAAGTGTCGTGATGCATCATATTGCTCCACCACTGAAGTCATCTTTGTCCTTCTATGTACTTCTCTTTACTTTCTTCGCATATGAGTAACACTGGATGTTTCGGTGGCTTATGAATTGTATTTTTTACACTCGTTGAACAATTCGAAAAAGTTCAGTTCTCTTCGGCCGACATAACACAAGCGTTTATTTGAACATACAATTTAACATCCAGTTCAACTGTATCACCTGTATTCCCGTTGATCTTCGATTGAATCAAGCGGGCGCCAGTAATTCCTCCATCTGTCCCTGTCGCGTGCAAGAGTGGTCCAAAGGGTTCTGCTCGCTCTAGGGACACGTTGAGCATCATACCATTCGTTCAGCGTGTTTGTAAAGAACTCTGAAGAATCGGGTCGGTGGTCTTCCTGTTGTGCGCTTGACATCCCGAGGAATCCAATCCGTGGCGGCTCTTGTCCATCGGTTGCCATTTCGTCGCATCACGTGCCCGGCCCACCTTATTTTTGACATTTTGGCGTAAAGGACGGCGTCTCTAATTTTCGATCGTTGACGTAGGTCCGAGCTTCGTATTCCCTCTCTCACTTGCGTGACACGCGACACTCCTAGCATCGCCCTTTCGCTGAGTGTTCTTTCATCCTGCCTACGTAGCGATCAGGTCTCTGATGCGTATGTTAATGCAGGAAGCATCGTTGATTCAAAAATGTGGGCACGGAGTCGAGTGTTCTTCATCCTCTTCACTACATCCTCGATGCTCTTAAAAGCTCCCTAAGCTGCTCTCTTCCTCCTGCTCAGCTATGGAGCTACGTCATTCATCATTTGAGTTCTCGAGTTCTTCTAGGTACACATAACTGTTGCATTCGGAGATATTTGTTCCGTTGAGCTTAAATGGGGCCTTTGAGACCGATCCGTTTTCATGAATACCGTTTTCGTCATGTATAGTCGAAGACCAATACTTCCACATACTCGGTCAATGTCGGCAAGCATTCGTTCCGCCTGACTGATGTTTGATGTTATAAGGACGATATCATCAGCAAAGCGAAGATGGTGTAGTTGCCGACCATCATTTTTCACTCTTTCATTGTCCCATTCCAATTTTCGCATAACGTCTTCGAGGCTCGATGTGAAAAGTTTTGGCGACATTGTGTCGCCTTGTCGAACACCCCTCTTTACGTTCATTTTAATTGCGTTGTAAAATGGCGATACGGTATTCTATTCGTGAAATTCTTCTATAGCTCACGAAGGAGTGGTGTTTGGGTAGCGACGCCCTGGTTTCCCAGAGCTTCTATAACCGCTTCTGTCTCAACGGAGTCAAAGGCTTTCCTCAAGTCGATGAAAGTGAGACAGAGCGGTCTTTTATACTCTCGTGATAGTTCGATGAGCCTCGTTATTGTGTGTATGTGGTCTATCGTACTGAATCCTTTTCGGAACCCTGCTTCCTCGCATGGCTGTACCTCGTCCAATGTTCTGTCCATCCTGTTGAGAATGACTCTAGTAAAGAGTTTATTTACGACGGACAGCAGGCAGATTGGGCGATAGTTGCCAATGTCGTGGAGGTCTCCCTTTTTGTACAACAACACGGTTTTGCTGGTCTTCCATTGTTTGGAACCTTGCATTCTGACAGGTAGCCTGTGAAGAGACGAGCCAGTGCATTTGCACACCCAAATCGGTTATGCAAAATCTTCGGTTTACTATGATGTGGTCTATTTCACTATGGTACTCTCCATTGGGGGATTCCCACGTCCAGCGTTGAGAGAGGGGCTTTTGGAACTGTGAGTTACCATGGATTGTCTTGGTCGTCATGATAAACTCGGATAGCCTCTCTCCCTGTTCGGTCCAATCTTAGCGTTGAAGTCGCCAATTATGACTTTGAAGGAGGTATGATCTTCTCTGTAGAACTTCTCCAAGTCCATATAAAACGCTTCGACCTCATCTTCGTCGTAGCTTGAGGTAGCTGCGTAGACGACGTAGATAATTAGAGCCGGCATAGGCCCACATCTCTTCAACCTTAACCGTCCGATTCGGGTTGTTAGTTGTTTAAACGATTCGATGTTCATGGCCAAACTCGTGTTGACGAGGACACCAACGCCTCCAACTCCTCTATTGTCGCATGTTCCAAGGAAGAGTTCTTTTCCAGAATCATAAACGGCGTTAAAGGAATGATGTCTCCTCGTCTCAGCCAGTCCGATGTCGTCGTATCTGATCTTTCTGGCCTGCATCAGCAAGTCCTCAACAGCGGACTCAGATGCAAGCGATCTTGCGTTGTAGGTACAGATCGTCACCTTAGTCCTATCACATTTAGGTAGCCCAGATAGCCCTGAGATTGTAGCAGCCTCTCCGTACTCGTCCTACCCAACGCTGCCTTATCGGGGGCTCTTTCGTGGTCAGGGGAATGACTCTCATTTATTTTACTCTGTTTGGCATCTTTTGTACCCATGGGGTAGCTTGCCGGGCTCTAACCATGGGGGCTGAATATACTAATGAGTAGCTTGCCAGTCTTTCCCAGAGTTCATTGGAGTTGAGTGGACAGGACTCCTAACCGCCTCCCATGTACTTCCTAGTCACTTGCTTGCAGGCTTTTGGCCGAATTGACTTGTAGAATACAATTTGCACTGCCAGATCTGCGCAGCAGAAAAAGAGTGTTCATCCCTTTGATCCACCTGCTGCTCTGGGAAGCACAAGGTCGCTTTTGGTTCGCGTTTGACCCCCTATCCGCCACCTGGGGACGCGCCACGTAGCCTCACGACTAACCGGCTCGAGATCCATCAGTGAGGAAAAACCTCAGTGAGTGGAAATCCGTGGAACATCCAGTTATTACCAGCAATTGGTTGTTTTTCATTTGAAATCTCTTTTAAGAATCATAGTTGTAGTACTGAATTTATAAGAGGGTAGAGTTTTTGGCGCTGGTCAATAACTTTGGGATTTACAATCTATTAAGCTGAGCCTCGAACAGGTAAAATATTTGCCCTATACGATCTTGCGTGGCCTACCGATGTTTCCAGGTAATGCTTTTTTTTGGAACCACTTTCCTGATCTCAAAGGATGGAGAGTTCGGTTTGTTTGGAGCGCGAGATCGAGCCAAGCCTCGTTTATTATAGGGTTCCTAGGCGATAAATACTTTTCTTTAAAGTGGATAGTTGTAAATGTTGTATAAAATTGGAGAAATATACTACATGTGTTGCAAAATCGACCGCCAAAGGCGACAGCAACGTATTTCAAAAGAAACATGGAAAACTAAATAGATAAGCCGAATTGTAGAGCCGAATACACAAATAAGGGGCGGGCTATTGCGAAACTACAGTGAAAATCATGAGTCACATATTATTCGTTGCGTGAGAGATGAGAAATTATACGTTGTTCCATGGGCTTGACACAAAAATTTAGACGTTGTACACGTTGTCTTAGGTGGGTTAAAAAAGAGATTAGATCAAGACGAACTGGAAATATATCTGGCTAAAAATTCACCTCTCAAAATGCTTTACATGGTGAAGACTCTACTCCGAAGCGAATGGTACCGCCAACATTCATTTGAATATTATTTCCTTCTCGGTTTCTTTTTGATTTTCTTTTTTTTATTTCCTAATGTATACATTTTAGAAAATGGATCATGGTGTTGCTTGTAATCAAGGGAAGGTTACATGCGAGGGAGAGGTGCGTTGTGAGGCGGTTTTTTTGCTTTTATGATTTTAATAGTTCCTCTTTCTCTTACAATATTCGTTCCTGGTGGTGATCCTTTTCGAGCATCGCGACGTTTGCGTGTGTTATTCTATAAAATACAAACGTACAAATCTTTTGAAGTTGCAACTACAACTGGGTGGCTTAAGCCACAATCATTATTGTCAGCCATCCCAATGTTCACCTTAAAGCTCTCTTGCATCTTATTCTGTCTCTCTGATATCTTTCTGGGCCATTTATAATGAATAGAAGAATGATTGTAAAGTTGCATTCAAACCCCGTATACAATCCATTTTCCATCCTTGGATTAGGGTTATAAGGCAACGAAAGCAATAAAGGGAAAGCTAGGCAAGTACGATCTAATTAGCAAGCACTCTATGTATAATAAGTAAACAATTAGTATTTGTGTATAAATTTTTGTGTTCGCTCTCATCAACTTCCGTGCTGTTGTTTGCTTGTTTATTAGCTATTCAAGCTGTTTTTCATACATATTTTGGTAATTGTACGCATATCTCTATGATGAAACTTCACTCCGTTACTGCATAGTACTATATGTTGCGTCCTATTGCTGTTTGTGAGTAAATGTAAGCCAAAACCAACTATGTATTTTTTATGATCAAAAATATAATTCCTATATCTGTTGTGCTGGGATGGTTTGCACACAACATACATTAGTCATAATCATTCTTGATTCTGTGTATACTGGTTGATTCTATGATTGGGAAGAAGTGGTGAGACACTTCAGAGCTTGAAGAAGTAAGTCCACGTATACTCTTCAAAGGTCGGTAAGGCAACTAATAGGTTTGCTAAGTTCCCCAGAGAGCGGCTCGTAGCTGTTTTTGGTCGTTATTCACTTCTTTCGTATGCCCCATACAACCTAATGACGTGCGAGTGAATGAAGTTGACGAATATATCTTTAGTTGAGCTCTCGACCGCATTCCTCTGCAAGATCATCTAGCTCTTTATCTACAAACGCTATGGTTCCATGCTTTTCACAACTGACTTCTAATCCGACGCGGAGGTTTTTTTTCAACTACCAATAAGAATTTTATGACAGCTTTATTTTCTGAAAATTGAGATTTAGGTCTGTGCTTTATATCCCTCAACTCGAAGTAGCGTTCGGTTTCGTAGCTATTGGAGATACAGCTGTTTCGAACGTTGATGTTACCAATCGTACAGATACCTCTCTTCGAATAAGGGCGAAGCTCAGTCATTCTGGACCACTTTTACTGTACACTAGTTATTTTCTAAAATCTTTCCTATCACTATTCAATGCTCTAATGAAGAACGACTATATTGGTTGCAGCTCTTGGACAGCCAAATCTTACTTCTGGATCCACGTCGTACTGTTCCGCTTCGAATTGAATTTTCCCCGTCTCAGATTGCTCGATTCTATACAAATGTTCTGATTGCGGTGGAGGGAGGAGATGGACCTCAAGTGAACTATAGGGTATTCTTTTTTTTCTTATAAGCTTTTATTTATAGATAATGTTTCATTGTTTCTTTTCTTTTCTTAAATCTTTGTTGTGTAACTTCAATGGTGTTAATTTCATTTTTATGGTTACTTTCAGCTGAATTAAACTCTTAATTTTTCTTTCTACTTTTTAATACACTTCTACATAAAGCATTATTTCTTTTAAGATGCCGGTTCGAGGACTGGGTGGAGCTGCAGTTGTTAGAGTGAAGGCCAGAGATGACCTACGTATTTTACGAAATGGAACTTATATCTTACAGTCTTGTCATGAATCAACTTTCTCATTTTCGTTGACAAACTCAGGAAACCGGTTTGTTACTAACAACCGTTGTTGATTCAGAAGCTATTGGAAGAGCATTGTATGTGATTATATCTTATATGATTCATTATAAAACTTGAACTTTTAGACGAGCGTTTTCCCGTGTAGTCGTTTTATGCACTACAGAATCTGGCGCTCTGGAACACATTCCTGCTGATATTCGTCCAGCTCCTGGAATTGTGATAGATCGTGGTGACTCTAAGGAAAGGATATTCACTGTTATTTATTTTGCTTACGTCTTGTTTTTATTTTCATTTAAATGTCCTCTGTAGTAACACATTTAGATATGTGGTCGTAAACAAAATTCACTTAAAACTTATAATTATGATTTTATCCTGAAGAAAAATTTATCGTAACGCTCATCTAACTTTTCAAAAAATTTTGACGCGCTTAATATCGCCTACAGTTATTTTGCCTTTTTAAGCTGGTTTCCATACGTCTCCATTCTCCCATATCTTCAATGAACTCAATTGTCTCTACTGCGTCAACAGCAGTAAGCATTTTTGCATACCTGTATTTCTGTACTCCCTTTTGGTTTCGAAACTTATTAGATCCATTTAAAGTAGTTTTGTTGTAGCAACAGCGAACAGCTAGTGAGCTTCAAGTGATGGTATATTGGGGAGAAGAACGCACTCGTCAACGACTAAGATGGTTGATTTACTTTCTCCTCATTCTTCTTTTTTGAGACATGAATATGGTGTTTTCATATCCTTACGTTTCACTATTTTTTACTTTCTTAAAGGTATCTCTGTCATTTCAGAATAGTTTTGTACATATTTCTTACTTGTATTTTTTATAGCTCACGAAGTTTTAGTTTCGAGAAATTGAAAGACATTTCACATCTGTGTGAAGGGATTCGTTTTACGGATGCTTTTCTTGGTGAAGAGTTATCATTCTGCCCTCCTGAAGACCATCCCATTACCAAAGAGGACGTGCGACTTTTCGATCAGAAGCTGAGGATGTCTACTATATATGTGAGTCGGTAATTTTTCGCAATGTCTGGTTTTCATAGCTGTATTATTTGTAGGTTTGCTCCCAGCTAGTTCGCCTAAGGCAATCATTGGCCTCGAGCTATTCAACATCGTTTGAGAGGAGCCTTCAACCAGAAGACACTTTTTGCGAGGAATCTACTTACAAAGTAGCTGTTCCTGACCAAACGCTGCAATAGATGGGATCAAATCTTATATTTAACTAGAGATTTTCTAATTTCTTATTTCGATCTCTGGATCTCTTTCACGATGTATGGTTAGAGGGTGATATAAAAGCTGTGTTTTTGTGATACATTTCGTTCCAACGCTGGAAATGCGTTTAATGTAATGTCATATTTGAAAAAAGTGAATTCAAGAGGCAAATGATGCTGTCGACATACTCTTATGGTCCTGAATACGGCCTGGATGTGGTCCATACAACAGGTTTCATGACGGAATCCTGATTGCTGTTGTTGTGACTCAAAGTTCACGATATGCAGAAGAGGGTAATCTTCGTGTAAAAATTGTAGAGAACACTCAACAAGCGTATCGGACAGTACTGATGAAGAATTCTTTTGCAACCTAAGGAGGAGGAGCGTGCGCGAGATCGACTATCTAGGATCCTTTCCTTTGAAAGTAAGACGTCATATGGCTTGTGGCTTTCAACAGAAAGAATTTTGTAATGATTTTATTTGGCAATCAATGACGGAGTCACTGACCTATCTGTGAATAAATGAATAAAGATAGGTTGAGTCTCATGTGTAGATGGAAACGAATAACGCAGAAAATTATAAAATAGTTCTACAATTCTCAATTGATCTCAAAAAGAATCCTGAATGGTTACAATACACTACTTTCGTGGAGTGTTGCTATAGTTGAAAGTGTTCAAATGGCATTTGCAATACACCTGATTTAAATACTAATGGTGCGCGTGTAGCGTAGTAGTTAGAGGTGGCCTGCAATACGCTTTCCAACAATCCTTGGTTCGATCCCGTACCCAGGCACACTAAACCTTCCATTCCGCTGGAATCGGTATATTGGTACCAGACTTGGTTGAGAGGATAAGCACACTGACGTGATAGATCGGTAGGCCACCGAAAGTCATTTTATTGGATAATATATGCATTTATTAATCTCTACAATGCTTGATGAAGTCGAATGCATAGCGCGAGACTGATCAGCACTGATTGATTGTCCTTTATTTTTCAAATAATAACAAAAACCACAACAATATATCGTACTTGGCAAGAAAACGGAAATATCGATGAAAAAAAAAACATAAAAAAACCAAAGTGTGCATAGGATGAGACCGATGTCAAATAATATTGTGGTTTAATGAAACGAAGAAAAAACTCGAAAGAATCTAAAATGCCCAACTAATTTATGTGTGTAGGGTGGATACATATTAGAAAGGTATTTCTTCGCGATTCTTTTTATCCGTTTGCTAGCCTTAATAAAAGAACTAATTTACGTGGAAATTGTTTTGAAATTAGCAACATTGTCGCTTTTTAGATCCATGTTATATGGCTTTGGACAATTAGATCAAATTTGCCACACATTTTAAAAAGGGCAACCAGAAACAGTCAATTATTTTGTACAAAAATCCTCGACAAAATCTGGTACCTGTAACGCTGTAGATTCTCGACTAATAGATTTACGTAACCCTCACATACGAATCATTTCACATCGGATCTCTGGCTAACCGATTACCATTTTTTCGCAGGAATCTCGAAAGCTACTACTACTAAGAAGTCTTTAACAACTAGACCGCTGCTGAAAACGTTTTCAGGAAAATCGTCGATTTCAAGACGTCAAAATGCTATGCGAACAAAAGAAAAGTGTCTCGTTGGTAGAATTAGTAGATTCCAACTGTTTCTTTTTTCAGAGTAGCCATGTTGTGTTTGATCAGGATTATATCATTTTAAAAGTAAATTATGACCTTTATAAATAAATCGTCTACAATCCATCGTTATTTTATCACCTGAGATTGTTTTCATGAGAGCAGCGATTTGAATCTTCCGATTTGTTAACAGACGAACTGCTCGACAACAATGTTACAAACCAAATTCAAGGTTTAAGGGCTTCGTTGGTCTGGTGCCGCATTGAACCAGTAAGGTTATTATGTTGTTAAATGGTTAGGAAAGTGTAATCTTCTGGAATTTACTAAAGAGACATCTGGGTAAAAATATGAAGGATATTGATACTTATACTACTTCATAATTGAAAATTAAACAATTGTTGTTCAACCCTTAAGTAGTCGCCAGTTATGCGGATTTGAAGAAGCCAATTGGTCCTGAACAAGTCTGGTACCAATTCTCCGACCCGACTCCGGAGGGATGATAGGCTTAATGGTCCTCGTGTATGATCGAACCAATACCTTTCTTTTGCTGAACAGTATCACTTCTAATGTGTTATCAATTCCTAATTTTAATAGTACTCTATGAAATTTAATGAATAAATTGAATGGATTCTGCTGCCTAGAATATAGCTTTTCGGTTCGCTTCCTTAACACAAAAACGCCATGTGTACCAAAATCGGTATACACCCCTTGAAAGATTCCCAGAGGTTTTCTTACCGCACTTCTTGAAATCACTAGAAAAGAAAATTCGACGTAAATCGTATGTCCGGAATAGCTCTTCGAAAACTGTTCTCTCAACTAATAATTTATAAAAAACCTCCATTTAGAGCAGCTCAATTTGGGACAAGAGTGTATTGCTTTTTAAGAGAATATACACTACAGATTATGGCCAATGAGAAAACGCAGATATTCCCTTGTTTAGACATTGAGGTTCATTACCTTAGGACAGCTTTTCACTATGATGTAATAATAAATCAGTAATGATAAATGTTCTAACTTACTGTGTTTCTTTTCACGACAGTGAAATTATTGGAAATAATTTGGATACATAACAGCATCATTGCAGTTCTTTGAGAATTCTTCTTCAGACTGTTCAGACATTAGGGGTGAGAAGATTTTCTGTTTGGAAACAATTATTAATTCTTATTACCACCAATTTTTATTGCTGGTTTAGACCCTTACTGTTCGAGAACATAGATATATGCGATATTATAGTACAGCCCATAAGATAGGTCCTTCTATGCAGTAAGTCCTCAGCCAAAGGAATACTTGTATACCAACACTATCGGTGTACAAATGCCTTCTCTTATTTAGAAATTCGTACATAAAGTACATCATTATGGAATGCACTACATCTGCACTAAAATTCAGTACATCCTGAATAACTTGTGAATTCTGAAGAACTTGGTTTTGTTCTTGGATCTCTTATGTGAGATGTACTGGTAGAAAGCTGTCACAATGAATTGTCACATTGTCATACGTCAGCAAAATGGAGATTTGCCATCGGACATCCAAATCACTTTCTTGACATAAAAGGCCAATGACACAATGAGATGGCATGATGAATGTTTTAAAGTGAAATAAGCTTAAAATGAAAAGTACACACACCTTAGAAAACTTACTAGTACTTTCCTACTTTGGTAGATCACTTTTTACAGATAAATAACTGGTGTTATTAAAAATTTTGCATCGTCCATGTAATGTATGTGTAAAACATGTAATGTATAATATTTTGTATTTGTATTACATTATTTTATTTATTTATATTTATTTATTATATTATTTTGCATTTGCCCTCAGGGCAGAGACGGTGATTGCATGATCTCAGGTACAGTGTACCTGATTTCTTGCAAAACTTGCGGAGACGAATATATTGGCGAAACGGGAAGACCTCTTTGTGTCCGCATAGAAGAACACCTAGATGGAAAATTTAAAAGCAAAACGAGTACTCCACTAGGCACGCATAGGACACAAAGACACAACGGAGAGGATTTTGATGTTAAGGTTAATATTCTTGCGCAAGAAACTAGCATATCGACGCGCAGGGTTCTTGAGGCATTTTGCATTAACTTCAAAAACCCAAATATGAACCGCAAGGAAGAGTGCCTCCTAATCACACGTGATTTCGCACAATATATCAGATTGATCTTCTAGTCTGATAAAGGGGCACTCTAGAAGGAAGTGTACCTCATTCCTCTTCCGCAGACACAACCTAGCGGTTGGTCGAAGGCAGAGAAGTGGTGAGTATTCGATGTTATTCACGCGGTTAGGATTTGGTTTTTGAGTTTCTCTGTTTGAGATATTGACGTGTTTGGCTTGGTAGATCGCTGTCAGTCGACCTTTCCAGGCTCTGAAGAAGGCGACACGGCCGAAACGTCAGCCTCATAATAAACTTAACAACCTCGCGCTCGTTCAAAGAAGAAGAATCAAGAAGTATTAAACAATGCCGAGGTTAAAAGACAGTCGGTCTTGGAAATTGTGGAATTATAACTTTCTTACCTAAGCTTTATAACTTTAAGTGATATCAAGCTTCTTGCACAAATTTTTGGCTAGTAACTATAAGGATGATGCTCTTAGAAATGCATATTAGTTGACTCAGTCTTCCTCATTGATAATGATGTAAGGTGTGACACAGGCTGAAACTTATAGGAATGATAGAACAAAATTCTAATAAAGAATACTACCATGATATTCGTCCAAGCAGGCATTACGTTCATTTGGTGTGTTTCGGAAGTAAGCTCACAAGCAATGAGCATAAGCTTTTTATGGATTTTCCTCGCTAACGAGTATGTGGTCTTCGAACTTTCGGCAGATGAGTAATGTTATTGCTAACAAATATTTGAGAAACTCAGTTGAGAAAACACTACATATGTTATACTCTTTTCATAGTGTTTTGTATATATCACCTTTTTTACAGAATGGGTGAAATCTGATTTTTACAGGCACCAAGAGATCAGTATCGCCTCTTATAACTCAGCTCTGGCTTGCAGTTTTGTGGAATCTCATCTGTGAAATAACGAGGAGAAATGTAACAAAAATATTTTTAAAAATTTAATCATATAGATAATGATGTATAATAATGCTAAAATTTGAAAGAGAAAACGTTCTTCCAAAAACTTGGAGTGAATACTTTTTAAATCATGAATTTACCTCAAACGAGTTCGAAATCATAGCACGATACCCAACGAAGCAAGCTTTACATCTACTGTTTAGTCTATAATTGAACAATTTATTTGATTGAAACAACTGCGCAAAAGCGACAAACAAACATAAACTAATAATTTACTATTTATCCCCGTCGAAGACGCTTCTATTCACGTAGACTTAGAGCCTGAGGAGTTTTGTTTCAATATTAATAGACTTTATATCGATGGAACATTCTATCGATATGATGTTTTTCAATACTTTATATTATTGTAGTATAATGAAGCCAAAGATTGTAGTGAATAACTTCTCACAGTTTCAAATTACTTTATTAATTACATTTCTGGTTGGTTTCATGCAAAAACATACAAGCAATATGACGGAATTAGTCGTCACAGCTGACACCACTTGCTCGCTAATTTCCGCTATTGCTGACAATGTGGCGCTGATCCAATGTTCAGTGTTCTCTTCTTTTTCCCATTATCTTTTCTTTGATCTTGATTCTGTAAATTGATAAATATTGAACAAGGGAAGTAAAACTGAATCAAAGAACTAGAAAATGGATGTATCGCACTTATATCCTTAACCCCTCAAGAGGTAAGGGTGTATTTTTTTTGCTAAAGTGATTGTAGTTGCTTAGTCAAGAACGGTAGAGATAAAAAATCGATAGTATACCGTAATGCTTGCTGACTTTCTAAGATTAAGTCGCCATCTGCATTTAAGAGCTCACCTTAACGATCTCACTCGGTCTATATGCGAACACATCGTCCGCTTCATTCTAAAATGAACTAGAATAATTTGAAAGCAGAGTGATTTGATAAAACTTGCATGTTAAACTGAAGCATAGCTGTCTTGAGTTAGAGATTAATGGTGTGATTGAGTATGAAAGTCGTTACATCATTTGCCACCATTGACACGAGTAATTACGATATTTATTTGAATAAAATTCATCTATTCACATAGAAAAGGCTATGATGGAAGATTTAAAAAAAATGCTCGTCAAAACTTCAGAAGTCTACGAAAAAAAATCAAATTATGTACATATAAGCATCACAAGACAAGAAATGTTGGAGGAAAGTGATAGTGATAGCACGAAATGCTACAGAAATCTTAACGAAAAAAAAGGAAGTAAACAAAGAACACGATGAATGTTGGGTGATCAAAAATTGCATTTAAGAACTGTTTATGAAATGTGAAAATTAAACCATTGAAATGATAATGTCTTCATGCAGATTCTTCTACCTTAACTGGCTTCAAAAGCTTCTCCTTTGAAATGAATTTCCTCATATCTTTAGCCGACCAACGGTCTTTTCCTCGTGCCGTCAACGTTCTAAAATAAATATGCTCTTCTTCCACGACTATCTTAAGACTTCGAAAATTATTTAAACAAGTAATTTTTCTGCTCAATAACTGAATAATAAAAATAGACTCCTATACAAGTTTTAAGCACTAGAAATGTAACATTTTTGTTTTGTCCTCAATGATTTACTTGTCGACCGGGATGAAAGCGCTCCTGATTGTCAAACTGTGATGTACAACAGAGTTTCTTCGGACAGATGATCGCCCAAATTGAAAAGGAGTTTGAGATTTCCATCCAAAAACCAAGCTGTTATAAATTATTGAGAATAATAGCTATTTTCCTGTGAAGCATAGTCGTTAAGTTGTAAACCTTGTAAACCTTGAGAAATTCCTAATAATGTTATAACGGGAAAAGAAAGAGATCTCACTAAACCAGCAACATACTCTTTATGTGTAACGGCAATATGAGACAATAGGCTTACTCTTGAATGTGTTGCAGCATGGAAGTGCCGAACTTGTCCTCAGGAAACCAAATGCACGAGCAATTACAACTATCTCAGATTTTAGCCGCTTAAATTAGATCTTAGTAATATTTCACGATTACTATGTAGCTCATGCTACTCGTTCGCAAGAGTTGGATAAAAAGTAAAGAAAAATAGAAGTCCGGAAGTCGACATTTTTAGTCAAACTTACCTTTTCATAAGTTTAAATGCTTTTTCACTAAACAACGTCCATCGTTTTGGTAGTGTCGGATTTTTATGCTTCAACCATTGCTCCCATTCCCAGTACTCCTTACACATGATAGACGCTTTTTGCCATAGGAATCGTCCTCTCAAGCAGTAGTAAAAGATAACACCTGAAGTGGCATGAAAATCAGTATGCCTTGCCATAGTTAGTCATTAAATTCTATATATTGTTCTTTCATTTTACTAAATGCTTCCTGAACCTTCTTCAAAATACTTTGCAAGCTCTCATATAACTTCAATTGTATATATGTTCTCCATTTCAAAAACTTGTTTTAAAAGCTACACTTCAAACATTGTTGTATTTTCTTATTTTGTTGTTAATTAGTGGTAATTATTAAACTTTTGAATGAAACGCGTGTCGTGTGGAAACCCCAGAGTGATATTAATGATTATGAACAGAAACCATAGATTCATCAAGTCAAGAAAAAGATTGATTTTGGCTTTGAAAACATAACAGAAGAACTGCTGTAGGTAAGAGAACACAAATACTTACCTTGAACCTATTCTTGAAAAAGGGCATAAAGTGTAGATCCTAGAAGTGCAAGAATGTTTACCATTTTGAATACAGACAATCTAAGAAACCATGGGCACGGCTTCAGTGACCGAGTTATAAAAAGTGGTTTCTACCTCATTTTTACAGAGAAGATCTAATCATGAAACTTAGCCATGTACGTTTTTTGTGCATTCGTCTGTTTATTATGTAACCATTCATGAAATGAGAAATTCCGTCTAAAAATAAGAACCGCACGTCTTTTTCAAGCAGCTCCCTTACTGAGACTCCAGAAAGAGTGGACGGTGTCGTTTTGCCGAAGAGTGTCTAACTGACGCCCATATAGAACGAGATTGATAACCTCACATGAAAACGGATCAACGAACTCCATCATCAAATCTTATCCACGATGATTCAGATGAGGGATAAAATCGACGAAATCGATTCCAAGCATAGCTAGTGAGGAATAGAACTTTCGTCACACTAAAGGAAAGCTTGAAGCACATTCCAGATAAAGAAAGTGATGCTTGTAAACAGGAAATACTTTACACTACATTTTTCTAACTAGGTAGGTTTAACAAAAACTTTTTAATCCAAAATTTAGTGGAAATTGTAAGAAGAATTATTAGTGATGTCGACGCCAAAAATACGATAATTATAAGAGGCTGAAGATTTATGATAATGTAACACACCAAGTCAGTCTAGCCGCTGGGTTAAACGGCAACTTACAAGCGGTAGCATCATAATATCAGATGAATTCATTTCAAAATCATGTAAAACCACTATGAATTGTTTTCTATTGAACAGTTCCTGATCAATAGTACTCGCGATAATTCCTGATAAAAAAATTTCTTGCAATAATAAGTTAATAAAGCGAAGATAAAGTGGTATGCCTCGATCAATCCCTGAAGAATGCGCCATACAATCGACTTCATCAAGCATCGTAGAGGTAATTGAATGCATATTTGCTCCATACACTGATCTGCGGTGTCTTCCTATGTATCAAGTCGATGCCTTTACCCTCTCATTATCAATTTTCCGATCTCGGAGGTACGGAAGGATTGGTGAGCACGATGCGCTGAATCGAACCATCGATCGATCCAGTGTGAATTTCAGGACACATCTAATCGCTGCGCTACACTCGCCGACAAAATTATAAGAATTCGGAACGTAATAAATCTAAGGAACGGGCTATATTCACATCTATCTTCCCATCAAGGAAGAGAACTGCTAAATAGCAAGCTGAACTGCTTAAATACTATGCTGTCCAAACACATACATGCTCAAAGTCACGGCTGTTCGATAGCTGCGGATAAGATTTCGATAATCAGAGCTGAAGAGTTCCGAATATGACAGACTTGAAAAAGACAATTTATACTAACGTTCTATGTTTATATGTAAATTTCTTAAGCGCAATTTCCATCGGTTATAACTGGGCGGGATTTCGTTATGTTTCTCTGACTTTTGCATCTTAACGCAGTAATGATGCTCTTCTCTCGTCCTTCCTTTTATCCCTTCTCTGAAGAACTTTGCAAGATCGGCATGTTGCTCGCGCATCTCCGCGTTTGGGTATCTACCGGAGTGCTTCTGCCGACGGACTTGTGCTTTTAAATTATCGGCTTTATTAGCACTGACATGGAGACGTTGATTTAAAGAGTCTCTTCAACTGCTTGAGGTTTCGAGAAACCTTTTTTCTTCGGCATCATAAATCACTGAGGTATTCCAATCTCGGCCTATCTAGTGATACCGTTCTTAACCTTCTTAGCTAATATCACATCGTTAGTCAAAGATTCAGACGCAAGTGTGTATGCGTTGTAGCGACGTATGTACAATACGCCTTTATACTATCACCAGACCCTAGATGGCTAGAATGATGCTGAGATTTAGTGACCTTGTTTGGCTCATCCCACCCAAAGTTGCCTTATTATAAGTTCTTTTGAGGTGATGAAAATAAGACAATTTATTTTCGCTATTTTTGGCGACAGCTACCATTGGATCGTTTGCAAGACTCCGCCAAGGAAATTGATATTTCTACGAGCATAGCTCTTCGGACTTTTATACAGCATAAGTGAAGCGGAAATGCTAGACGTAAGGTTGCATACTTTGATACACGACAAACGGTATTAATAAAGGTAGAATAAAGCAGTTTCTAAAGCCATGTGTTCAGCAGATCTAGGAATAAGGGAGGACGGTATACTTAGATATCTAAGTGCGTAACTAACACACAGCAGATTCAATAGAAAAGAAAATGTTAGATGATTTAAAACGTCAAAATAGAAATGAAACTGAATCAGTTGAAGTTTGGACGACTGACTAACAGAGAATTGGTTAACATGATACAACTTCTTGTCTGCCATGGACAACAACATTGGAATGGGAGGCACTCAAAAATACCGTAACAAGGATGAGGCTAAGAAGATTGTTAATTAACATTGTTAAAACGCGCAAATATAACCTTTTTCAACATGTTGCTAGAACAAAAAAGAAGGAAAGCTTTCGAAAATAATCACAATAAAGAGGGAAAATCACTTAAGAATGCCGCAGATAAATGCTAAAAGAATACACCCGTTTAGAAGTCGTCACGTGTTTCTTGTACACGAGCGCCAACAACAATTTATTGCAATTCAAACAGCTTGTGTTTTCCTTGTCACTAATGGTTTTCGCCCACACATACAAACAGTCATCAACAAATGAATTTACCAAAACCATAACAAACAATCAACAATCTACTTTTGAATAAATTTAATTATTCTGAATCCTATAAAAAGAAAAAAAAGCAAATTCCTCTCCACAGTATCGAACGATATATGGTAGAAATGTGCTTAGCAAGAAACATAATACTGTTATTAATGTTAAAGGATAAAGGATGAAGTGGTTGACGTTGATCAATCCTTGGGATGCGCAATGCATTCGACTTCATTAGACATCATAGAGGTGATTGAATGCATATGTGGCCTATACAATGCCTTGCGGGGGCCAGCCGATGTGTCAAGGCAGTATTTTTATCCTCCCATACAATTCTGGTACCAATTTACCGACTCCGAAGAGATAGTAATCTTGGTGAGCCCGCCGCGCGGTATCGAATGCATTGTGCATTGCAGGGCGCCTCTAACCACTGCGCTACACGTGTCCGTTATTATCGTTACGTTTATCAGTCTAACGTGCCCTTCCTCATCTTCGAAGTGGGATTCTCCACGGTGAAAGTTTGAAACCAACGTTGCACTGTGCGTTTGTTAACAGCTCCTTGACCCCATGCGTTAATTGTGCTACTCTATGTCCCAGTCTGAAATCGTAGAAATAGACTTGTCGAAATTTTTCTTTTGACACCTGAAATTCTAACGTTTTAGATATGTCAAAAACATAATTGGCAGCATTAATTAATTATGAAATTAATTAAAACATATACAAGAAAAAGATATAGAGAGAGATAAGAAAGGGGCACGTGTAGAGCAGTGGTTAGAGGTGTCCTTCAATACACACTTCATTCGATCCCACGCCCTGGGCTCACCAAACCTTCCATCCATCCGGTTCAGCAAACTGGTACCAGAATTGTATGGGAGGATATAAAAAACACTGAGTTGACACATCGCGCAGCACCTGCAAGTTATAGTATAGGCCAGACATCATTCAATCACTTCTACGATGTCCGATGAAGTCGAATGCATGGTGCATCTATTAGGGATTGATCAACGCCAACCACTTTATCCTCTATCCTTTTGTAGAAGAAAAATGACATTACGAAAGCAACATTATTCTCCGAACAACCTAATACATTACTAACTAATTATGTGAATAAATAATAAACCTGATTTTTCGTGAATGAAGTTCTAACTTTCTTTTCTTGGCAATTTTGGTCCACGAATTCAGCTTCGTCATTTCGAGCACACCGGTTTTTTTTATCATTCATCTTAAAGTGTTACTGTTAGAACGCAAATATCCTTACAAAATACATGTGAATTTTCAAATTTACCTGTTGATATCCATATAAAATATTGTTGACAGAAAATGTAGGGTTTTCCATTCGCTCGAAATTGTATGAATGATAATACGAAGCAGCTACAGCAATTCCTCAGAAAAGAGGAGAATAAGCGGCGGAACCATAATGAAATTCGGTGTTAATGTCAATCAACTCGTTTATTTGCTATTAACAACCACAATAACATTGAAAATGAAAATTAAAAGCGGTGGAAAGTAAAACGACAATTAGGCAATCGACATAACTGTTTGCAAGCACTGTTATTCTCATCCCGTATGTCGATAAGATCATTACGACGTCTAGTTGTACTTTAATTGCGGAGAAACAAACTTTCTAATTGTATAATAAAAGAATAGAGCTAAATAATGGTACTCAATAATACGCAAAAATTTTGACCTCGCAATTTTACCAAAGGGGTGCATTTCAGTGCTTGGCCACGTTGCCTTTGGCTCGATCTCGTGTTCTCGGCAACCGAGGCCTCCATCATTCCGGATTCCAAAAATTGGTAGTGGATATGTTTGGGAGGATAAAAACATTGACTTGATAGGTGAGTTGCCCAACGAAAGTCATTGTTTAAATGTCATACTCATTCAATCATCTCTAATATGTATTAGCTCGAATGCATAGCGCATCCCTGAGGCATTAATATCACCAACACTGAGGATAACATTGAATTAAGAACAAACACACTTAATTGATGGATTTAATTCCAATGATTTCTGTCTGCATAACATGTCATAAAATTGGAATTTATAAAAGTCCTAACACAGCATTGCCATACACTGCATTTGCATATTTTCTGAAATTTAATGACCAAAGTAAAAATCGTAGAATTCCACTGTTTTCTTCAAAAAAGGCATTCTTTTCTAATATATATGTATATATTCGTATACTTTATGATGTCAAAAAATTTAGGAATTTGGGCATTCTTTGCATATTCCTTGAATGTGGATTTTGAAGCAAATGTACACCAAAAGTAGTATTCGAGAAGAATCTTGTTCTATAACCTCAAAGCGACAAAGCTAAGTCACTTTCTTAAGTCTCCAAGCTCTTCGCGGTGCTCAAGTACTTTAGTTGTCGGAAAATTATTGGGAGTTTTGGATAAACCATCATAACTCATTATGTGCTTACTATAGACTAGAATTATCATCAGGTCTAAACAATCCATCGTCGTTTGCTGTCAAGTTTTGTTAACAAATAAACGTTCAAGGTTATGGCTCACCTCCATGTTTCCTATAATTCATTCAACGATATGGAAGACAGGTTTCATAGGATTAGATTACATTTCGAACTTCCCAACAGAATTTACCAGGGACTTCTCAGACATCACAAGATACGAGTGTACTTGAATATTTATGAAATTATTAGTGTCCTAACGCTATCACTTAGCCATGTACTTGAAAAGGCTGATAGAATTTCGAGACAACGGAATGACACAGACGCTGTGTTGCCTGTTATAACAGGTTCGAAAAAATCTACTTTAATGTGTACCAAACAGGTCAATACTAGATGTAGTCAATGTAGAGGTTGTACACTGCAATAATTGTAATATGTATATATATATATATATATATATAGTGTATATTGTAAACGATACGGATTTCAATCATGTTTAAATGATGTAAAATGTAAACGTCACATTTTAGAGAAACATTTTATTGAATATTTTGTGAAGAAAAATCGTTTAAAGGGTGCAAGTTATGTGAACACCTAGCATTTTTTCAGACAATCGTTTTGACGAAGCCGAGTGTTCAACTACATTACAATTTCATTCGTACAAGTCTTCTCAATGATTTATTCTTTTTTTTTAACAAACAATTAAACAAGATATTATTGCAAATGTTGAGCTTCAGAGCTTAGAAAATACAGTATTTATAGTCGTAGCTTCAATGATTTCTTCTAAGATGATTCTCACTTCACCATCAGCAATCTGTCGCCCTGAATTGGTAGTGTCAGAAAAAGTACCTACTTCAACATTTCCAGTGCATTCACGGACTACAGAATCCAACTTAGACAAGAATAAGATCTTCGACAAGACAAAACGACAGATTAAAATTGTCATCAAAGTACTGAAGACAAGAGTAAAACCAGAACAAATGATGCGTGATGTGATCAATATTAACCTGGAGTGATTGGAGCTTGCTAATAGTCTCTAAATAAGAGCATATGAAATATTAGGATTTTGATTGTGAATTAATTTCACCGTCAGCATCTTCGACAGCTTCGCTCCTTTTATCATCCGACTCTTTTGTCTTATTTTCTTTATTGTCGACGTTCGAAGTAGACGCAATCTGAATTCTGTGTTCGACGCACGGAAATAACGAGCTGCGACTTATACTAGCAGCAGTGGTACACATGTATACAGTATAATACTTGTAAATGCTTACCTAGTTAGATGTACAGTATATAGAATCATTTTATATTACACAGCTATTCCGCTAGCATTACGAAACCATACGATTAAAATATGAACGAACCTCGGTGATTGATCCAGTTGGCTCATCCGATGCTGCCGGACCAGTCTCCTCAACAGCTGGTGTTGAATCTTTATTTAATTCGCTATTAACGATATACTGAAATCATATCAAGTAAACCAATGACACGCCATTCTCGATGAGAATGTTTTGAAGAGTCGCTAATTTAAAAAATGAATTCAAATTTTTAGAGTATCTTTACACGAACGAAGAATACAAACACACACAAGCAAATATACACGCCCAAATATTCACATGAAAATACGTAGGTATACCTTAATACGTACACATGAACAAACGTTTATATGTATATATATCGGACCACAGTTTAAAGATTTAGGTTCTGTCAGCATTCGCATTTTCGTTGAAGAACGTACCACCAGAGGTAAGATGCGAGCACTTCTGCTTAGGAAATACTTTTGATTAAGGGCTGGTAATACCAATGAGGAAAAAATTGTTACAAAACATTCTTTGATAATGCCCTGATAATGTCATACTTTTGAATGAATTGGTTGGTGTTTGTTCAGTA
Source organism: Mesoplodon mirus (assembly GCF_964341445.2). Taxonomy (NCBI): domain Eukaryota; kingdom Metazoa; phylum Chordata; class Mammalia; order Artiodactyla; family Ziphiidae; genus Mesoplodon; species Mesoplodon mirus. The sequence goes on from NW_028295200.1 coordinate 108,706, forward strand.
CGACGATGATAATACAACAGCACTGAGTGAGGTTTAGTTTATTTGCGGTGTTGCGGTGTAGAAGGTAGAATCATATGATGTCGGTGAGTGAGTAAAAATTTTTGAAGCTTTTTTCAATTGTGCATAAATGTAATGTGTGTGCGCATGTGTACATCGCATGTGTACTTTTCTATGTACCTAACTACATAATTTACAAGTCTCTCTTTCTGATGCATAATTACAATTTTTAACAACCACAATAGAAAACCACTACGTAGAACTATTCTCTAACTTACCAAGTCTGTACTTCAAACATTTTGCTATGCCAAAAAGTGCATAAAGTTTTGTGAGTTAGAAAAAAGGCTACAAAATTAACATAGACTGAAAGTAGGCAGAGCAAAAATACACCTGTGATAGGTTGAGCGAGCCGTAACAGCATTGCGGATGCGCGCACAAACGATAGGTATCGATCGGACGAGAATACGAATGCGAAGGCAATAACATATAACCTACCTATGCAAAAAATAAATGGTTAACAATACTTAACCTTAGTGGTATAACAGCTTCTCTGCTTTGTCACACATTAATTCTTCGTGTCGGTGACAAAACAACGATTATGGAGTTTATCTCATCATATTTGTAAATCACATCTTTTCTTTTCGACTTTACGACGAATAACTAGAAAAAATAAATAAAATAACGATGATATTTTAAGGAAGACTACGAAAAAGAAAAAGCGAAAAAAAGTTCAAGAGAGGGTAGTAGAATTGTTCTTCGAGGCTAGTTATGTTTTTTCTTCTATGTGTGCCGAATAATCGCAAACTTCTTCATTAGCTCTTTTTTAATTTTAACAAAGCTTAAAATATACTAAATACGTTGGAATAACAGATCGTCGTAATATGAAGGTTAGCAGAGTGTGAGATTTTTCGTTTTCTTGAGCAGCGATGTGTGCATATCAACGCCAAAAATTCAGATAACAAACCGTACAAAGTGGAAAAACTTACCAAATCGTGTGGAGAAACGGTGGGAAGGAAAGTTGAGGTAAGTTAGAGTGCGCGGAAAAGCGCAGTGGATAAAAGTGCCATGCAATACATGTGGTCACGAGTCGACCCAGCAATTCGACGTGACCAAGCCGCCATTCATTCAGTGGAAGCGAATTCGTACAAGATTTATTTGTTAGGCAATCAATACTATACCTCGTATATTAAAAGGTCATAACGAATTATTTTCTGGACCAAATATGTATTGGGTCAATTTTAGTAAATGAAAAAAAAAGTAAAAAATTAATGAATTTCGAATGCGTGGCGTATCTCTAAGGATTGTTCAACGACAAACGTTTCAAGCTTATGGAACGTGTGCGTTTGTTTTCTTCTGGAATAGAAATGGGTAATTGAATTGGCCATGTGCACTGCTTTACCTTGTATCCATTTACAGATCTACACATATTGCTGGAAAATTTTGATAGCTGTGCTAGAGTTCTCTCACATATTCATTCAAATGGAGTCGCTATTCTTTGTAGATCGAAGGAGGCTTGTCCCAATAAATCTGGCACCAATCTGCCGATTTCGGATGGTTGTGAGGGTTGGCTGGCCCTAGGCGTGGAAAACTACACTTATTATGCATGTGTTTTACAACATCTTCAACCACTACCCTTCCAATGCCCGAAAATGAACCGTCCAAATAAAATTGTAGGCTTATTGCTGCTCACATGTGTGAATAATGATGGAAGCAATTTTTAGGGCGAAAACAGAAAGGAATGTGGTGAAGTAGCAGTTGACATTGACAAATCTCAGGAACGTAGAGGAATCGTGGTTGAAAAAGAGAGAAGAAAAAAACTGAAACAAGAACGAAAGTCTCGCAGTGCCGATAGAGCACAAAGGCGTAGTGAAGTTAGCAACAACGAGAATGCATCGATTTTAAAAACACGGAACGATAAGTCCTTCTACGATGTACCGAAAGCGAAAAGTCTATGCAGAATGCAGAATGTCGATGATGAGCCGCAAGCAAAATCATTGAAACGATCGACAGAGAGGCTCTCAATTTCGCTATCAACAGATAATCGCTCTATTTGGGCTCAAAACCTCTTGATGCACGTGGTTTGTCTTTTTTATATTATTATTCTACTATGAACCGCCATGGAAGACAGCCTGTAAAAATCTACATAACAAAAAGAAAGGAACACGTTTAAGAACAATGTAAAATTTTAGAATATAACATCGTTGAGAAAAGAATTCATTCAAAATAAGAGAAATTCGCAAACGAACTACACATTTGAACACTGCAAGTGAAATATGACGAAGAACAGGTGTATTTATAATAGAAGAATAAAGTAGTGGTTTTATTATTAGTACTTAAATTTGTGCTTTCGATAAATAAAATTTGCTAAAGACTAGTAACTATAGCGACTCTTTCTTAGGCTTAGACATGTTAATCGAACTATACTTTTTATTATACATGTTACATCACCCGATATCTCATATTTGCTAATACCAATACTTGCTCCATCGGAATCGCCTCCAACCACTAGTCTTTGAATTTGGGGGTAGATTCAGCTGATCCTTGAGGGTTTTAGTATTCTTTATGAAAGTGGTAAAATACGGATCGAATATCTCTTCGTTATCCTGGGACAGCTCTGAGGAGCGTTCTCATGTCTTAAACATAGGCAGTCACCAGTCCATTATTAATCATTCTTCGTGCGAAAAAACAAATAAGGCTAGATTTTCCCAAGGCCTTCCAGTGCCGGTATGTCTTTTAAAACTTTCTCAGTTATTCGTTTCATCAACTATATTACTGCAGGATAATGGTGATTGTTGCCTGAAATCTGACGGAACATGCTTGAATGCTGCTAATGAAGCACCTTCAGAAAGCAACAACGGCGCGGTTGGTATAATCACAAGTATTTCGTTCTATCATTATTAAACGATTGAATATCTTGTTCCAGGTTTCCGTTAGTACTAAAATGTTTTGTCAGAACATCGTAAACAAGGAAAACATAACGAGTGATGTTACCAATAAAGACTACGATCACATGCTATTAGACATGCAAAAAGTGATTAAGAACTTTCTTGGAACTGTTACTGTATGTTTTAAGCTTCCTGAGGCGTTCAAATTTCAGCTTAATTTGAGTCATAGTTGGAGTACTCCCAAGCGGATTCTGGATTCATCGTATGTTACCAACGAACCGACAAACCCTTCTGTTTCATCTTCAGGAGTCGTACAAACGAGCACTCCTATTTGTGTGTTACTGCATTTTCATATTAATTCTATAGCCATCCACTGCATATTCACTCTTTTACATATATATATATATATACGTATGCACACGTACATACATGTGTATATACATATATATATGCATATATATACATATATGTGTATATATACATATATGTTTTTTAGCCTTAATAGCCAAAGCTACATCTCGACATCATGATCTTGCTAAAGAATTCCATGGTATATCTCTGATCCTGCCTGAAGGTAATTTACATGGAAAAATTGGCTTTAGTTCGGGTTCCTTTTATGTGTATAGAGTTGTTTTTTCTTTTTAGCTTCATCTACACTTGATGAGCACTCTGTTGCGGAAACCACGGGATCGCTTCATTTAAGTATAAGGACAATTCAAGAGGTTTTAAAGGAATACCTTTGATCCTAACGAAGAGTGTATCTTCGATAATCAAAAATTCTGAAACGAGTATTTATTGTCTTAACTTAAGCAAGAAGTATATTTAAAAGTGACTATTACACATAAGTTAGGTTAGTAAATTCTTGCGAAACACAGATAACCCTGGCATGAAAAACAGCATAGTTTTTCTCAGTTATTTATTCGTTAAAAAAGAGATCGCGGTGTTTGAGTTCTTGTAAGAACGGTGGAATTATCTCTAATGTCGAATCTTTTAACCCGTTTATGAAAATGTTTCTTATTAGTCGGACACCTTTCCAGAATTAAAACGAAAAATTTTTCAGAAACAACCCTCTGGTGCTTCCACAGAATCGTTAATGAAGGTGTTGGAAGAGCATAGAAAAAGTCGAGTGAAGGCACGAAAAGCTCATAATCACCTTTTTGCGCCTCCGGTTTCATATATGTCAGTGCATATATCTTAATTAGTAAAAAAAGGTGCATTCACACTGCTCTATTTAAGTAAACCATCATTGCCGTGTACCTCGCGTAATCTCTCTTCCACTAAATCATGTAGCAGTGGTGGAATCATGGTAGGAGCTGTCTTTTATAGTTGCCGCAATAACATTGCGCAATATATTTGTAGTTTAGGCTGGATTCGCTGTGGCAGAAAATGCTTTGGTAGGTTAAGTTTCAAGTGTTTCTGTAAAGGCTGTCTTCCTGATTTATTTTCAAGGCTAACATATTCTGTTCAGGATAAAACTACAGATATGAATAAGACAATTGTTCCTGACAATGAAATGGTTTCAAAGGTTTCTGCCACATTGACGGTTGTTCTTTGACTTTATTTTGCTATCGTTCTATTTAGCATGATTCATTTTCCTTTCAGCTCTTTATTTTGCTCGCCCACCCACTACTTTTTTATTGTTCTTCTCCATATATTTAATCTATACAGCTTCCCGATGCAGACGTTATATCACGCGTCGCCTGAGAAGCTTATTTTGTACAAATTAAAGTTTGCAAAATTTTTTTGCAAACGGGTTAGTTCTTTTCGCGACGGAACTGTTCTAAGAAGAAGGAAACTAAGAGTACCAGCTTATTATTATGATTCCATATGTTTTATCATTGAAGACATTAGAGATACTCGACTCTATCGTAACAACTCGTATAACCTAAACGTTTTGCCATCAACTTTTGAACCTTTTGGTATACCATTTATATATATACTTGTGGAGTTTGTATATATGTATATATACATACAAACAAACATATATACAAACATATATACATATAACATTTATATATTTATAGTATATATACATATATATAACCTCAGGAGGGGCTGGTGTAGAGCAGTGATTAGAGGTGAATTTGCAATATGCACTGTATCGAACAAAGGTTCGATCCCTTCATCTAAGGTCACCATGCCTTCATCTCTCCGTGGATGACGAGTTGGTTAAAACTTGTTTGGAAGGATAAAAGCACTAACTTGAAACATCATTGGGCCACCTTTGGCTAGTGTATAGGCCAAATACGCATTCAATCATTCCTATGATGGTTGATGGAATCGACCACATGCCACTTCCTTCATGGTCTAATCAAAGCCGAATAGTTAATCCTTTACCTAAGGAGCTTCTACTCACCAATTTGAAAACTCTTTGAGCTTGTGCAATCTTTCCAGCGTCCTAGAGAGGTTTTCAAACAGGAAATTTTCTCTACTGAAGCAAAGTTAGCAATTCGCATATTGTTTAGAAGACATTTTAAAAGTCTCCAGTTCTACTTTCATTGTAAGCTAAGTAAGACAGATTTTCAAATTTATCTCTTGATGGGATTTGGGATTCAAGAGGATGGAATACATAAGCGAAGTTTGGAATTCCTCTTAATAGTGTTAACAGTTGTTATGTGAAGGCACAGTCTAATAAATATGTTCATCTCTTCAAAAGATGTTGGTACCCTCGATTCTGATTCGTCGCCTGCCCAAGCCACTTTACTTTCACAACGAGATATTAGAAGTACTTCAAAAATTCTTAAAGTTCTGTTCATTCTCCCAGAAGCTGCAGTCCATTGCAAAATCTGTTCTCGATAATCCAAGTGTCGTGATGCATCATATTGCTCCACCACTGAAGTCATCTTTGTCCTTCTATGTACCTCTCTTTACTTTCTTCGCATATGAGAAACACTGGATGTTTCTGTGGCTTATGAATTGTATTTTTTACACTCGTTGAACAATTCGAAAAAGTTCAGTTCTCTTCGGCCGACATAACACAAGCGTTTATTTGAACATACAATTTAACATCCAGTTCAACTGTATCACCTGTATTCCCTTTGATCTTCCATTGAATCAAGCGGGCGCCAGTAATTCCTCCATCTGTCCCTGTCGCGTGCAAGAGTGGTCCAAAGGGTTCTGCTCGCTCTAGGGACACGTTGAGCATCATACCATTCTTTCAGCGTGTTTGTAAAGAACTCTGAAGAATCGGGTCGGTGGTCTTCCTGTTGTGCGCTTGACATCCCGAGGAATCCAATCCGTGGCGGCTCTTGTCCATCGGTTGCCATTTCGTCGCATGACGTGCCCGGCCCACCTTATTTTTGACATTTTGGCGTAAAGGACGGCGTCTCTAATTTTCGATCGTTGACGTAGGTCCGAGCTTCGTATTCCCTCTCTCACTTGCGTGACACGCGACACTCCTAGCATCGCCCTTTCGCTGAGTGTTCTTTCATCCTGCCTACGTAGCGATCAGGTCTCTGATGCGTATGTTAATGCAGGAAGCATCGTTGATTCAAAAATGTGGGCACGGAGTCGAGTGTTCTTCATCCTCTTCACTACATCCTCGATGCTCTTAAAAGCTCCCTAAGCTGCTCTCTTCCTCCTGCTCAGCTATGGAGCTACGTCATTCATCATTTGAGTTCTCGAGTTCTTCTAGGTACACATAACTGTTGCATTCGGAGATATTTGTTCCGTTGAGCTTAAATGGGGCCTTTGAGACCGATCCGTTTTCATGAATACCGTTTTCGTCATGTATAGTCGAAGACCAATACTTCCACATACTCGGTCAATGTCGGCAAGCATTCGTTCCGCCTGACTGATGTTTGATGTTATAAGGACGATATCATAAGCAAAGCGAAGATGGTGTAGTTGCCGACCATCATTTTTCACTCTTTCATTGTCCCATTCCAATTTTCGCATAACGTCTTCGAGGCTCGATGTGAAAAGTTTTGGCGACATTGTGTCGCCTTGTCGAACACCCCTCTTTACGTTCATTTTAATTGCGTTGTAAAATGGCGATACGGTATTCTATTCGTGAAATTCTTCTATAGCTCACGAAGGAGTGGTGTTTGGGTAGCGACGCCCTGGTTTCCCAGAGCTTCTATAACCGCTTCTGTCTCAACGGAGTCAAAGGCTTTCCTCAAGTCGATGAAAGTGAGACAGAGCGGTCTTTTATACTCTCGTGATAGTTCGATGAGCCTCGTTATTGTGTGTATGTGGTCTATCGTACTGAATCCTTTTCGGAACCCTGCTTCCTCGCATGGCTGTACCTCGTCCAATGTTCTGTCCATCCTGTTGAGAATGACTCTAGTAAAGAGTTTATTTACGACGGACAGCAGGCAGATTGGGCGATAGTTGCCAATGTCGTGGAGGTCTCCCTTTTTGTACAACAACACGGTTTTGCTGGTCTTCCATTGTTTGGAACCTTGCATTCTAACAGGTAGCCTGTGAAGAGACGAGCCAGTGCATTTGCACACCCAAATCGGTTATGCAAAATCTTCGGTTTACTATGATGTGGTCTATTTCACTATGGTACTCTCCATTGGGGGATTCCCACGTCCAGCGTTGAGAGAGGGGCTTTTGGAACTCTGAGTTACCATGGATTGTCTTGGTCGTCGTGATAAACTCGGATAGCCTCTCTCCCTGTTCGGTCCAATCTTAGCGTTGAAGTCGCCAATTATGACTTTGAAGGAGGTATGATCTTCTCTGTAGAACTTCTCCAAGTCCATATAAAACGCTTCGACCTCATCTTCGTCGTAGCTTGAGGTAGCTGCGTAGACGACGTAGATAATTAGAGCCGGCATAGGCCCACATCTCTTCAACCTTAACCGTCCGATTCGGGTTGTTAGTTGTTTAAACGATTCGATGTTCATGGCCAAACTCGTGTTGACGAGGACACCAACGCCTCCAACTCCTCTATTGTCGCATGTTCCAAGGAAGAGTTCTTTTCCAGAATCATAAACGGCGTTAAAGGAATGATGTCTCCTCGTCTCAGCCAGTCCGATGTCGTCGTATCTGATCTTTCTGGCCTGCATCAGCAAGTCCTCAACAGCGGACTCAGATGCAAGCGATCTTGCGTTGTAGGTACAGATCGTCACCTTAGTCCTATCACATTTAGGTAGCCCAGATAGCCCTGAGATTGTAGCAGCCTCTCCGTACTCGTCCTACCCAACGCTGCCTTATCGGGGGCTCTTTCGTGGTCAGGGGAATGACTCTCATTTATTTTACTCTGTTTGGCATCTTTTGTACCCATGGGGTAGCTTGCCGGGCTCTAACCATGGGGGCTGAATATACTAATGAGTAGCTTGCCAGTCTTTCCCAGAGTTCATTGCAGTTGAGTGGACAGGACTCCTAACCGCCTCCCATGTACTTCCTAGTCACTTGCTTGCAGGCTTTTGGCCGAATTGACTTGTAGAATACAATTTGCACTGCCAGATCTGCGCAGCAGAAAAAGAGTGTTCATCCCTTTGATCCACCTGCTGCTCTGGGAAGCACAAGGTCGCTTTTGGTTCGCGTTTGACCCCCTATCCGCCACCTGGGGACGCGCCACGTAGCCTCACGACTAACCGGCTCGAGATCCATCAGTGAGGAAAAACCTCAGTGAGTGGAAATCCGTGGAACATCCAGTTATTACCAGCAATTGGTTGTTTTTCATTTGAAATCTCTTTTAAGAATCATAGTTGTAGTACTGAATTTATAAGAGGGTAGAGTTTTTGGCGTTGGTCAATAACTTTGGGATTTACAATCTATTAAGCTGAGCCTCGAACAGGTAAAATATTTGCCCTATACGATCTTGCGTGGCCTACCGATGTTTCCAGGTAATGCTTTTTTTTGGAACCACTTTCCTGATCTCAAAGGATGGAGAGTTCGGTTTGTTTGGAGCGCGAGATCGAGCCAAGCCTCGTTTATTATAGGGTTCCTAGGCGATAAATACTTTTCTTTAAAGTGGATAGTTGTAAATGTTGTATAAAATTGGAGAAATATACTACATGTGTTGCAAAATCGACCGCCAAAGGCGACAGCAACGTATTTCAATAGAAACATGGAAAACTAAATAGATAAGCCAAATTGTAGAGCCGAATACACAAATAAGGGGCGGGCTATTGCGAAACTACAGTGAAAATCATGAGTCACATATTATTCGTTGCGTGAGAGATGAGAAATTATACGTTGTTCCATGGGCTTGACACAAAAATTTAGACGTTGTACACGTTGTCTTAGGTGGGTTAAAAAAGAGATTAGATCAAGACGAACTGGAAATATATCTGGCTAAAAATTCACCTCTCAAAATGCTTTACATGGTGAAGACTCTACTCCGAAGCGAATGGTACCGCCAACATTCATTTGAATATTATTTCCTTCTCGGTTTCTTTTTGATTTTCTTTTTTTTTATTTCCTAATGTATACATTTTAGAAAATGGATCATGGTGCTGCTTGTAATCAAGGGAAGGTTACATGCGAGGGAGAGGTGCGTTGTGAGGCGGTTTTTTTGCTTTTATGATTTTAATAGTTCCTCTTTCTCTTACAATATTCGTTCCTGGTGGTGATCCTTTTCGAGCATCGCGACGTTTGCGTGTGTATTCTATAAAATACAAACGTACAAATCTTTTGAAGTTGCAACTACAACTGGGTGGCTTAAGCCACAATCATTATTGTCAGCCATCCCAATGTTCACCTTAAAGCTCTCTTGCATCTTATTCTGTCTCTCTGATATCTTTCTGGGCCATTTATAATGAATAGAAGAATGATTGTAAAGTTGCATTCAAGCCCCGTATACAATCCATTTTCCATCCTTGGATTAGGGTTATAAGGCAACGAAAGCAATAAAGGGAAAGCTAGGCAAGTAGGATCTAATTAGCAAGCACTCTATGTATAATAAGTAAACAATTAGTATTTGTGTATAAATTTTTGTGTTCGCTCTCATCAACTTCCGTGCTGTTGTTTGCTTGTTTATTAGCTATTCAAGCTGTTTTTCATACATATTTTGGTAATTGTACGCATATCTCTATGATGACACTTCACTCCGTTAGCTGCATAGTACTATATGTTGCGTCCTATTGCTGTTTGTGAGTAAATGTAAGCCAAAACCAACTATGTATTTTTTATGATCAAAGATATAATTCCTATATCTGTTGTGCTGGGATGGTTTGCACACAACATACATTAGTCATAATCATTCTTGATTCTGTGTATACTGGTTGATTCTATGATTGGGAAGAAGTGGTGAGACACTTCAGAGCTTGAAGAAGTAAGTCCACGTATACTCTTCAAAAGTCGTAAGGCAACTAATAGGTTTGCTAAGTTCCCCAGAGAGCGGCTCGTAGCTGTTTTTGGTCGTTATTCACTTCTTTCGTATGCCCCATACAACCTAATGACGTGCGAGTGAATGAAGTTGACGAATATATCTTTAGTTGAGCTCTCGACCGCATTCCTCTGCAAGATCATCTAGCTCTTTATCTACAAACGCTATGGTTCCATGCTTTTCACAACTGACTTCTAATCCGACGCGGAGGTTTTTTTTTCACTTACCAATAAGAATTTTATGACAGCTTTATTTTCTGAAAATTGAGATTTAGGTCTGTGCTTTATATCCCTCAACTCGAAGTAGCGTTCGGTTTCGTAGCTATTGGAGATACAGCTGTTTCGAACGTTGATGTTACCAATCGTACAGATACCTCTCTTCGAATAAGGGCGAAGCTCAGTCATTCTGGACCACCTTTTACTGTACACTAGTTATTTTCTAAAATCTTTCCTATCACTATTCAATGCTCTAATGAAGAATGACTATATTGGTTGCAGCTCTTGGACAGCCAAATCTTACTTCTGGATGCACGTCGTACTGTTCCGCTTCGAATTGAATTTTCCCCGTCTCAGATTGCTCGATTCTATACAAATCTTCTGATTGCGGTGGAGGGAGGAGATGGACCTCAAGTGAACTATAGGGTATTCTTTTTTTTCTTATAAGCTTTTATTTATAGATAATGTTTCATTGTTTCTTTTCTTTTCTTAAATCTTTGTTGTGTAACTTCAATGGTGTTAATTTCATTTTTATGGTTACTTTCAGCTGAAATAAACTCTTAATTTTTCTTTCTACTTTTTTAATACACTTCTACATAAAGTATTATTTCTTTTAAGATGCCGGTTCGAGGACTGGGTGGAGCTGCAGTTGTTAGAGTGAAGGCCAGAGATGACCTACGTATTTTACGAAATGGAACTTATATCTTACAGTCTTGTCATGAATCAACTTTCTCATTTTCGTTGACAAACTCAGGAAACCGGTTTGTTACTAACAACCGTTGTTGATTCAGAAGCTATTGGAAGAGCATTGTATGTGATTATATCTTATATGATTCATTATAAAACTTGAACTTTTAGACGAGCGTTTTCCCGTGTAGTCGTTTTATGCACTACAGAATCTGGCGCTCTGGAACACATTCCTGCTGATATTCGTCCAGCTCCTGGAATTGTGATAGATCGTGGTGACTCTAAGGAAAGGATATTCACTGTTATTTATTTTGCTTACGTCTTGTTTTTATTTTCATTTAAATGTCCTCTGTAGTAACACATTTAGATATGTGGTCGTAAACAAAATTCACTTAAAACTTATAATTATGATTTTATCCTGAAGAAAAATTTATCGTAACGCTCATCTAACTTTTCAAAAAATTTTGACGTGCTTAATATCGCCTACAGTTATTTTAGCCTTTTTAAGCTGGTTTCCATACGTCTCCATTCTCCCATATCTTCAATGAACTCAATTGTCTCTACTGCGTCAACAGCAGTAAGCTTTTTTGCATACCTGTATTTCTGTACTCCCTTTTGGTTTCGAAACTTATTAGATCCATTTAAAGTAGTTTTGTTGTAGCAACAGCGAACAGCTAGTGAGCTTCAAGTGATGGTATATTGGGGAGAAGAACGCACTCGTCAACGACTAAGATGGTTGATTTACTTTCTCCTCATTCTTCTTTTTTGAGACATGAATATGGTGTTTTCATATCCTTACGTTTCACTATTTTTTACTTTCTTAAAGGTATCTCTGTCATTTCAGAATAGTTTTGTACATATTTCTTACTTGTATTTTTTATAGCTCACGAAGTTTTAGTTTCGAGAAATTGAAAGACATTTCACATCTGTGTGAAGGGATTCGTTTTACGGATGCTTTTCTTCGTGAAGAGTTATCATTCTGCCCTCCTGAAGACCATCCCATTACCAAAGAGGACGTGCGACTTTTCGATCAGAAGCTGAGGATGTCTACTATATATGTGAGTCGGTAATTTTTCGCAATGTCTGGTTTTCATAGCTGTATTATTTGTAGGTTTGCTCCCAGCTAGTTCGCCTAAGGCAATCATTGGCCTCGAGCTATTCAACATCGTTTGAGAGGAGCCTTCAACCAGAAGACACTTTTCGCGAGGAATCTACTTACAAAGTAGCTGTTCCTGACCAAACGCTGCAATGGATGGGATCAAATCTTATATTTAACTAGAGATTTTCTAATTTCTTATTTCGATCTCTGGATCTCTTTCACGATGTATGGTTAGAGGGTGATATAAAAGCTGTGTTTTTGTGATACATTTCGTTCCAACGCTGGAAATGCGTTTAATGTAATGTCATATTTGAAAAAAGTGAATTCAAGAGGCAAATGATGCTGGCGACATACTCTTATGGTCCTGAATACGGCCTGGATGTGGTCCATACAACAGGTTTCATGACGGAATCCTGATTGCTGTTGTTGTGACTCAAAGTTCACGATATGCAGAAGAGGGTAATCTTCGTGTAAAAATTGTAGAGAACACTCAACAAGCGTATCGGACAGTACTGATGAAGAATTCTTTTGTAACCTAAGGAGGAGGAGCGTGCGCGAGATCGACTATCTAGGATCCTTTCCTTTGAAAGTAAGACGTCATATGGCTTGTGGCTTTCAACAGAAAGAATTTTGTAATGATTTTATTTGGCAATCAATGACGGAGTCACTGACCTATCTGTGAATAAATGAATAAAGATAGGTTGAGTCTCATGTGTAGATGGAAACGAATAACGCAGAAAATTATAAAATAGTTCTACAATTCTCAATTGATCTCAAAAAGAATCCTGAATGGTTACAATACACTACTTTCGTGGAGTGTTGCTATAGTTGAAAGTGTTCAAATGGCATTTGCAATACACCTGATTTAAATACTAATGGTGCGCGTGTAGCGTAGTAGTTAGAGGTGGCCTGCAATACGATTTCCAACAATCCTTGGTTCGATCCCGTACCCAGGCACACTAAACCTTCCATTCCGCTGGAATCGGTATATTGGTACCAGACTTGGTTGAGAGGATAAGCACACTGACGTGATAGATCGGTAGGCCACCGAAAGTCATTTTATTGGCAAATATATGCATTTATTAATCTCTACAATGCTTGATGAAGTCGAATGCATAGCGCGAGACTGATCAGCACTGATTGATTGTCCTTTATTTTTCAAATAATAACAAAAACCACAACAATCTATCGTACTTGGCAAGAAAACGGAAATATCGATGAAAAAAAAAACATAAAAAAACCAAAGTGTGCATAGGATGAGACCGATGTCAAATAATATTGTGGTTTAATGAAACGAAGAAAAAACTCGAAAGAATCTAAAATGCCCAACTAATTTATGTGTGTAGGGTGGATACATATTAGAAAGGTATTTCTTCGCGATTCTTTTTATCCGTTTGCTAGCCTTAATAAAAGAACTAATTTACGTGGAAATTGTTTTGAAATTAGCAACATTGTCGCTTTTTAGATCCATGTTATATGGCTTTGGACAATTAGATCAAATTTGCCACACATTTTAAAAAGGGCAACCAGAAACAGTCAATTATTTTGTACAAAAATCCTCGACAAAATCTGGTACCTGTAACGCTGTAGATTCTCGACTAATAGATTTACGTAACCCTCACATACGAATCATTTCACATCGGATCTCTGGCTAACCGATTACCATTTTTTCGCAGGAATCTCGAAAGCTACTACTACTAAGAAGTCTTTAACAACTAGACCGCTGCTGAAAACGTTTTCAGGAAAATCGTCGATTTCCAGACGTCAAAATGCTATGCGAACAAAAGAAAAGTGTCTCGTTGGTAGAATTAGTAGATTCCAACTGTTCCTTTTTTCAGAGTAGCCATGTTGTGTTTGATCAGGATTATATCATTTTAAAAGTAAATTATGACCTTTATAAATAAATCGTCTACAATCCATCGTTATTTTATCACCTGAGATTGTTTTCATGAGAGCAGCGATTTGAATCTTCCGATTTGTTAACAGACGAACTGCTCGACAACAATGTTACAAACCAAATTCAAGGTTTAAGGGCTTCGTTGGTCTGGTGCCGCATTGAACCAGTAATTTTATTATGTTGTTAAATGGTTAGGAAGGTCTAATCTTCTGGAATTTACTAAAGAGACATCTGGGTAAAAATATGAAGGATATTGATACTTATACTACTTCATAATTGAAAATTAAACAATTGTTGTTCAACCCTTAAGTAGTCGCCAGTTATGCGGATTTGAAGAAGCCAATTGGTCCTGAACAAGTCTGGTACCAATTCTCCGACCCGACTCCGGAGGGATGATAGGCTTAATGGTCCTCGTGTATGATTGAACCAATACCTTTCTTTTGCTGAACAGTGTCACTTCTAATGTGTTATCAATTCCTAATTTTAATAGTACTCTATGAAATTTAATGAATAAATTGAATGGATTCTGCTGCCTAGAATATAGCTTTTCGGTTCGTTTCCTTAACACAAAAACGCCATGTGTACCAAAATCGGTATACACCCCTTGAAAGATTCCCAGAGGTTTTCTTACCGCACTTCTTGAAATCACTAGAAAAGAAAATTCGACGTAAATCGTATGTCCGGAATAGCTCTTCGAAAACTGTTCTCTCTCCTAATAATTTATAAAAAACCTCCATTTAGAGCAGCTCAATTTGGGACAAGAGTGTATTGCTTTTTAAGAGAATATACACTACAGATTATGGCCAATGAGAAAACGCAGATATTCCCTTGTTTAGACATTGAGGTTCATTACCTTAGGACAGCTTTTCACTATGATGTAATAATAAATCAGTAATGATAAATGTTCTAACTTACTGTGTTTCTTTTCACGACAGTGAAATTATTGGAAATAATTTGGATATATAACAGCATCATTGCAGTTCTTTGAGAATTCTTCTTCAGACTGTTCAGACATTAGGGGTGAGAAGATTTTCTGTTTGGAAACAATTATTAATTCTTATTACCACCAATTTTTAATAACTTGTGAATTCTGAAGAACTTGGTTTTGTTCTTGGATCTCTTATGTGAGATGTACTGGTAGAAAGCTGTCACAATGAATTGTCACATTGTCATACGTCAGCAAAATGGAGATTTGCCATCGGACATCCAAATCACTTTCTTGACATAAAAGGCCAATGACACAATGAGATGGCATGATGAATGTTTTAAAGTGAAATAAGCTTAAAATGAAAAGTACACACACCTTAGAAAACTTACTAGTACTTTCCTACTTTGGTAGATCACTTTTTACAGATAAATAACTGGTGTTATTAAAAATTTTGCATCGTCCATGTAATGTATGTGTAAAACATGTAATGTATAATATTTTGTATTTGTATTACATTATTTTATTTATTTATATTTATTTATTATATTATTTTGCATTTGCCCTCAGGGCAGAGACGGTGATTGCATGATCTCAGGTACAGTGTACCTGATTTCTTGCAAAACTTGCGGAGACGAATATATTGGCGAAACGGGAAGACCTCTTTGTGTCCGCATAGAAGAACACCTAGATGGAAAATTTAAAAGCAAAACGAGTACTCCACTAGGCACGCATAGGACACAAAGACACAACGGAGAGGATTTTGATGTTAAGGTTAATATTCTTGCGCAAGAAACTAGCATATCGACGCGCAGGGTTCTTGAGGCATTTTGGATTAACTTCAAAAACCCAAATATGAACCGCAAGGAAGAGTGCCTCCTAATCACACGTGATTTCGCACAATATATCAGATTGATCTTCTAGTCTGATAAAGGGGCACTCTAGAAGGAAGTATACCTCATTCCTCTTCCGCAGACACAACCTAGCGGTTGGTCGAAGGCAGAGAAGTGGTGAGTATTCGATGTTATTCACGCTGTTAGGACTTGGTTTTTGAGTTTCTCTGTTTGAGTTATTGACGTGTTTGGCTTGGTAGATCGCTGTCAGTCGACCTTTCCAGGCTCTGAAGAAGGCGACACGGCCGAAACGTCAGCCTCATAATAAACTTAACAACCTCGCGCTCGTTCAAAGAAGAAGAATCAAGAAGTATTAAACAATGCCGAGGTTAAAAGACAGTCGGTCTTGGAAATTGTGGAATTATAACTTTCTTACCTAAGCTTTATAACTTTAAGTGATATCAAGCTTCTTGCACAAATTTTTGGCTAGTAACAATAAGGATGATGCTCTTAGAAATGCATATTAGTTGACTCAGTCTTCCTCATTGATAATGATGTAAGGTGTGACACAGGCTGAAACTTATAGGAATGATAGAACAAAATTCTAATAAAGAATACTACCATGATATTCGTCCAAGCAGGCATTACGTTCATTTGGTGTGTTTCGGAAGTAAGCTCACAAGCAATGAGCATAAGCTTTTTATGGATTTTCCTCGCTAACGAGTATGTGGTCTTCGAACTTTCGGCAGATGAGTAATGTTATTGCTAACAAATATTTGAGAAACTCAGTTGAGAAAACACTACATATGTTATACTCTTTTCATAGTGTTTTGTATATATCACCTTTTTTACAGAATGGGTGAAATCTGATTTTTACAGGCACCAAGAGATCAGTATCGCCTCTTATAACTCAGCTCTGGCTTGCAGTTTTGTGGAAGCTCATCTGTGAAATAACGAGGAGAAATGTAACAAAAATATTTTTAAAAATTTAATCATATAGATAATGATGTATAATAATGCTAAAATTTGAAAGAGAAAACGTTCTTCCAAAAACTTGGAGTGAATACTTTTTAAATCATGAATTTACCTCAAACGAGTTCGAAATCATAGCACGATACCCAACGAAGCAAGCTTTACATCTACTGTTTAGTCTATAATTGAACAATTTATTTGATTGAAACAACTGCGCAAAAGCAACAAACAAACATAAACTAATAATTTACTATTTATCCCCGTCGAAGACGCTTCTATTCACGTAGACTTAGAGCCTGAGGAGTTTTGTTTCAATATTAATACACTTTATATCGATGGAACATTCTATCGATATGCTGTTTTTCAATACTTTATATTATTGTAGTATAATGAAGCCAAAGATTGTAGTGAATAACTTCTCACAGTTTCAAATTACTTTATTAATTACATTTCTGGTTGGTTTCATGCAAAAACATACAAGCGATATGACGGAATTAGTCGTCACAGCTGACACCACTTGCTCGCTAATTTCCGCTATTGCTGACAATGTGGCGCTGATCCAATGTTCAGTGTTCTCTTCTTTTTCCCATTATCTTTTCTTTGATCTTGATTCTGTAAATTGATAAATATTGAACAAGGGAAGTAAAACTGAATCAAAGAACTAGAAAATGGATGTATTGCACTTATATCCTTAATCCCTCAAGAGGTAAGGGTGTATTTTTTTTGCTAAAGTGATTGCAGTTGCTTAGTCAAGAACGGTAGAGATAAAAAATCGATAGTATACCGTAATGCTTTCTGACTTTCTAAGATTATGTCGCCATCTGCATTTAAGAGCTCACCTTAACGATCTCACTCGGTCTATATGCGAACACATCGTCCGCTTCATTCTAAAATGAACTAGAATAATTTGAAAGCAGAGTGATTTGATAAAACTTGCATGTTAAACTGAAGCATAGCTGTCTTGAGTTAGAGATTAATGGAATTAGTGACTATGTGCAAATTTTTGTTAGCTGCATAGATAAAAAGAAAGATTGTGACCTTGTGATTGAGTATGAAAGTCGTTACATCATTTGCCACCATTGACACGAGTAATTACGAGATTTATTTGAATAAAATTCATCTATTCACATAGAAAAGGCTATGATGGAAGATTTAAAAAAAATGCTCGTCAAAACTTCAGAAGTCTACGAAAAAAATCAAATTATGTACATGTAAGCATCACAAGACAAGAAATGTTGGAGGAAAGTGATAGTGATAGCACGAAATGCTACAGAAATCTTAACGAAAAAAAAGGAAGTAAACAAAGAACACGATGAATGTTGGGTGATCAAAAATTGCATTTAAGAACTGTTTATGAAATGTGAAAATTAAACCATTGAAATGATAATGTCTTCATGCAGATTCTTCTACCTTGACTGGCTTCAAAAGCTTCTCCTTTGAAATGAATTTCCTCATATCTTTAGCCGACCAACGGTCTTTTCCTCGTGCCGTCAACGTTCTAAAAGAAATATGCTCTTCTTCCACGAGTATCTTAAGACTTCGAAAATTATTTAAACAAGTAATTTTTCTGCTCAATTACTGAATAATAAAAATAGACTCCTATACAAGTTTTAAGCACTAGAAATGTAACATTTTTGTTTTGTCCTCAATGATTTACTTGTCGACCGGGATGAAAGCGCTCCTGATTGTCAAACTGTGATGTACAACAGAGTTTCTTCCGACAGATGATCGCCCAAATTGAAAACGAGTTTGAGATTTCCATCCAAAAACCAAGCTGTTATAAATTATTGAGAATAATAGCTATTTTCCTGTGAAGCATAGTCGTTAAGTTGTAAACCTTGAGAAATTCCTAATAATGTTATAACGGGAAAAGAAAGAGATCTCACTAAACCAGCAACATACTCTTTATGTGTAACGGCAATATGAGACAATAGGCTTACTCTTGAATGTGTTGCAGCATGGAAGTGCCGAACTTGTCCTCAGGAAACCAAATGCACGAGCAATTACAACTATCTCAGATTTTAGCCGCTTAAATTAGATCTTAGTAATATTTCACGATTACTATGTAGCTCATGCTACTCGTTCGCAAGAGTTGGATAAAAAGTAAAGAAAAATAGAAGTCCGGAAGTCGACATTTTTAGTCAAACTTACCTTTTCATAAGTTTAAATGCTTTTTCACTAAACAACGTCCATCGTTTTGGTAGTGTCGGATTTTTATGCTTCAACCATTGCTCCCATTCCCAGTACTCCTTACACATGATAGACGCTTCTTGCCATAGGAATCGTCCTCTCAAGCAGTAGTAAAAGATAACACCTGAAGTGGCATGAAAATCAGTATGCCTTGCCATAGTTAGTCATTAAATTCTATATATTGTTCTTTCATTTTACTAAATGCTTCCTGAACCTTCTTCAAAATACTTTGCAAGCTCTCATACAACTTCAATTGTATATATGTTCTCCATTTCAAAAACTTGTTTTAAAAGCTACACTTCAAACATTGTTGTATTTTCTTATTGTGTTGTTAATTAGTGGTAATTATTAAACTTTTGAATGAAACGCGTGTCGTGTGGAAACCCCAGAGTGATATTAATGATTATGAACAGAAGCCATAGATTCATCAAGTCAAGAAAAAGATTGATTTTGGCTTTGAAAACATAACAGAAGAACTGCTGTAGGTAAGAGAACACAAATACTTACCTTGAACCTATTCTTGAAAAAGGGCATAAAGTGTAGATCCTAGAAGTGCAAGAATGTTTACCATTTTGAATACAGACAATCTAAGAAACCATGGGCACGGCTTCAGTGACCGAGTTATAAAAAGTGGTTTCTACCTCATTTTTACAGAGAAGATCTAATCATGAAACTTAGCCATGTACGTTTTTTGTGCATTCGTCTGTTTATTACGTAACCATTCATGAAATGAGAAATTCCGTCTAAAAATAAGAACCGCACGTCTTTTTCAAGCAGCTCCCTTACTGAGACTCCAGAAAGAGTGGACGGTGTCGTTTTGCCGAAGAGTGTCTAACTGACGCCCATAAAGAACGAGATTGATAACCTCACATGAAAACGGATCAACGAACTCCATCATCAAATCTTATCCACGATGATTCAGATGAGGGATAAAATCGACGAAATCGATTCCAAGCATAGCTAGGGAGGAATAGAACTTTCGTCACACTAAAGGAAAGCTTGAAGCACATTCCAGATAAAGAAAGTGATGCTTGTAAACAGGAAATACTTTACACTACATTTTTCTTAACTAGGTAGGTTTAACAAAAACTTTTTAATCCAAAATTTAGTGGAAATTGTAAGAAGAATTATTAGTGATGTCGACGCCAAAAATAGGATAATTATAAGAGGCTGAAGATTTATGATAATGTAACACACCAAGTCAGTCTAGCCGCTGGGTTAAACGGCAACTTACAAGCGGTAGCATCATAATATCAGATGAATTCATTTCAAAATCATGTAAAACCACTATGAATTGTTTTCTATTGAACAGTTCCTGATCAATAGTACTCGCGATAATTCCTGATAAAAAAATTTCTTGCAATAATAAGTTAATAAAGCGAAGATAAAGTGGTATGCCTCGATCAATCCCTGAAGAATGCGCCATACAATCGACTTCATCAAGCATCGTAGAGGTAACTGAATGCATATTTGCTCCATACACTGATCTGCGGTGTCTTCCTATGTATCAAGTCGATGCCTTTACCCTCTCATTATCAATTTTCCGATCTCGGAGGTACGGAAGGATTGGTGAGCACGATGCGCTGAATCGAACCATCGATCGATCCAGTGTGAATTTCAGGACACATCTAATCGCTGCGCTACACTCGCCGACAAAATTATAAGAATTCGGAACGTAATAAATCTAAGGAACGGGCTATATTCACATCTATCTTCCCAGCAAGGAAGAGAACTGCTAAATAGCAAGCTGAACTGCTTAAATACTATGCTGTCCAAACACATACATGCTCAAAGTCACGGCTGTTCGATAGCTGCGGATAAGATTTCGATAATCAGAGCTGAAGAGTTCCGAATATGACAGACTTGAAAAAGACAATTTATACTAACGTTCTATGTTTATATGTAAATTTCTTAAGCGCAATTTCCATTTTAAATCGGTTATAACTGGGCGGGATTTGGTTACGTTTTTCTGACTTGTGCATCTTAACGCACTAATGATGCTCTTCTCTCGTCCTTCCTTTTATCCCTTCTCTGAAGGACTTTGCAAGATCGGCATGTTGCTCGCGCATCTCCGCGTTTAGGTATCTACCGGAGTGCTTCTGCCGACGGACTTGTGCTTTTAAATTATCGGCTTTATTAGCACTGACATGGAGACGTTGATTTAAAGAGTCTCTTCAACTGCTTGAGGTTTCGAGAAACCTTTTTTCTTCGGCATCATAAATCACTGAGGTATTCCAATCTCGGCCTATCTAGTGATACCGTTCTTAACCTTCTTAGCTAATATCACATCGTTAGTCAAAGATTCAGACGCAAGTGTGTATGCGTTGTAGCGACGTATGTACAATACGCCTTTATACTATCACCAGACCCTAGATGGCTAGAATGATGCTGAGATTTAGTGACCTTGTTTGGCTCATCCCACCCAAAGTTGCCTTATTATAAGTTCTTTTGAGGTGATGAAAATAAGACAATTTATTTTCGCTATTTTTGGCGACAGCTACCATTGGATCGTTTGCAAGACTCCGCCAAGGAAATTGATATTTCTACGAGCATAGCTCTTCGGACTTTTATACAGCATAAGTGAAGCGGAAATGCTAGACGTAAGGTTGCATACTTTGATACACGACAAACGGTATTAATAAAGGTAGAATAAAGCAGTTTCTAAAGCCATGTGTTCAGCAGATCTAGGAATAAGGGAGGACGGTATACTTAGATATCTAAGTGCGTAACTAACACACAGCAGATTCAATAGAAAAGAAAATGTTAGATGATTTAAAACGTCAAAATAGAAATGAAACTGAATCAGTTGATGTTTGGACGACTGACTAACAGAGAATTGGTTAACATGATACAACTTCTTGTCTGCCATGGACAACAATATTGGAATAGGAGGCACTCAAAAATACCGTAACAAGGATGAGGCTGAGAAGATTGTTAATTAACATTGTTAAAACGCGCAATTATAACCTTTTTCAACATGTTGCTAGAACAAAAAAGAAGGAAAGCTTTCGAAAATAATGGATTAAAAAAATTATAATTTTTATATTAATATAATAATTATAATTAAAAAAAATAAATTATGGATTTGCCGTCTACATTCCAACAGTTCCTCTTGCATGAACTTCGGTGGTGCAATGATAAAATCTCTAACCTCTACTTATGTTACCAACTCTGGAAGTGTTTCTTCAAAAAAGAAAACCTTGTTTGGTGTCAAGACCAAGACAAGAATATGTCTAGAACTATATCATATGAAAAATAAAAACAGGATTTTGATAAATAAGCAACATCAAAATGAAGGTCGTAACTTCAAGTCTGACTAGACTGCAGCAACTATTTATGCTATAAGATAAGATATTAATACGTTTCCGAAATATCTAGATAATAGGTATTGGAAAAAAATCTGTCAGATTGCAATCTATGAAAGTAGAGAATAATCTTCTCATTTTAATATACGATTGAGTAACAGCACATCACAATAAAGAGACATTAACATTTACGTGTACAAATGTTGTGACGATAAATCCTAGCGAAATGCAACTAGTGGGATGACAGAATGATGCTCGACTTTATTGGAAAGCGAAGAACGTCCATTTCAACCATATAAACATTAGAAGAAGGAGAATGACAATAAAATTGCCGGACGACAATAGCGACTGACAATAGTTAAACAGTCAATTGTGGCTGTTGCAAGAGAACATTTAACTGAGAATTTTTAGACGAAAATACTTTACTAAAAATACAAGATGAAGGTGCTACGATAATGTACGACTTAATATCAGTATCCTTATGCCAACTTTTTTGTTCGATGAATTATAAGAAAAAATTCCCAGAACCGACTATATCTTAACCTCGGCATTGTTCGATAATTGCAAACTTCTTCTTTAAGAAAACACGAGGTTGTTAAAATAATATTTATTAATTACACGTTGGCTGACGTTTCGGCGGTTCCGCCTGCGGTTCATGTTTGGGTTTTTGAAATTAATCCAAAAAGCCTCAAGAATTTTCGCGCTGATATGTTAGATTCTTGTGCGAGGATTTTAACTTTTATATCAAAATCTTCTTTGTTATGTTTTTCTGCTTTGTACGTACCTAGTGGAGTATTTGGTTTGTTTTTGGATTTTCTATCTAGGTGTTCTTTTATGCGGACACAAAGAGGCCTTCCCTCTCGCCAATATATTCGTCCCCGCATATTTTGCAAGAAATCAAGTACACTATACCCGAACTCATGGAATCACCGTCTCTCCCCTGAGGGTAAATCGTACATTTTTGCATTGTACATAGACGGTCATATAAGCGACTTTCAATTAATTGGCGCCGTAGAGGGTTTGGTGGTATTTCTATACTGCTACCGATTTTTTTAAGCCTGCCCCTTTCAAGTATCGTTTTATAGCTGTGCTTATTTCGTTCTTATTAAAGGGTAGGAGGAACGGGATTTTGTTTTCGCTAGACTTTTTATTACGGTTCATCGCCTTTCCTCTAAACATATCTCGAGAAGTTACAATATGGTAACCGTTGGAAATGGCTATTTCCGTGCCAAGTTGTGTGATTCCTCTCTCTGTTCTCCCCCTGTACATACACCGGAGGCTGTACGAAACCTGTTTCTTATCAGTGCTCTTTTGGTGTGTGAAGGATGAGAAGCGAGATAATTAACCAATATGTTTTTGTTACTTGGTTTACGGTACCGCTTCGTAGCATAGCTGTTATGATATAGGTTAACCTGAACGTTTAAAAATGGAAGCCAATCCTCTTTTGGTCTCTCTGGGGTGAACTTTATGTACTCTGTTTGTCCATTCAATAATTCAAAAGATTTGTTCATCTCCTCTTGTGTGGAGAAGATGACAAAACAATTATCAACATATCTACAGTAGGGTATCGGCCTAAGATTAATTACCGTGGCTTCTGTTTTAGACATGAAAGTAGTAGCAAAACTATGTGCCAGTCGCTGCCCCATTGCCAACCCTCTCTTCTGTGCGTAATATTTGTCAGACCATCTAAAGATTGAGCAGTTTAAGCACTCCTTTAGTAGGGTCATGATTTTTGGAATCGACAAGCCATACATGTTAATTTCTTCTTGGTGTTTAGAAAGGAATTCGAAAATGGCTTGCATTGCGGAGTCATTTGTTACGTTCGTATAAGGGTCGGTAACATCGAACGACTCCATGACGTTAGCGAGAATAAATAGAGGGCTTCAGAATTTGATAACATGTCCCGCGTATAGAAAAAAATTTCTTTATTGGATGGATTTCATGGGTTTTAAAAATGAAAAAATATTATGCAATTAAGATCAAAGAAGTCGTATTTCCTCTGAAAATCTTTTTTCCAGCTTATGCAGTTCATAGCTGTATTTCTCATATCCTAGCGTTCCATGCGATAAATATGATCCATTACACCTTCTGAAAATCAACTATGTTAATTTATTTTCAAAGGACGCCTATTCGGCTTTTTAAAATATGGCCTGTCCTTTGAATATTTCTAAGTACACAACAGAGATTTTCAATGTCAAAACCATTCTTAAATCTGTTTTCAAAAAGCTATTTAATGACTGCTTGCAAAATGTCTGGGGATCAAAACGGAATGCGGAAAAAAAAACCACGAAAAAAATGAGCATTGATACAATGCCGATAGTCGTCAATGTGTTAAATCACATCGTTATTTTTGAGTAAAAACATAAACATAAAGCAACGCTTAGAACTGGAAATGGCCACAAGATATGGACAAGGAAGACTTTACTTACACTCTGCACGAAGTTGGTTGTAAAGGTTTTCGTCCCGGAGATATGAGTCTTCACGTCGAAGAAGGTCGAGTATCAGAAGTTGATAACAAGGAAAATAATTGGTGCTGCCATCTAAAAACTATTTGATGAGTTGTACAGAGACTTAACGTTATAATTGAATAATCATTCGTTATTTTCGAGACAGTAAAAAGTAAAAATGCATTCTAAGTGAGTGCCTCGTGAATTCAACGGATATCTGTGAGATAATCGTCAAGATGTCTGTTAAGCATTTGTTTTACGCAACAAAACCGATCTAATTTCTAATGATATTGTGATGTAGATGAAAAGCAGACTCTATACGATAACACACGACGTTCAGCACGTAGAACTGAATGAGACGACACTTCTAAGCACTTTGAAGACGTAGAATTTCTATCAAAAAATCGTTATGATCGTATCGTATCACATCGTAGGAAACAAGTGCTATGCATGTTCAACCTGGTCAATTAAATTCTAAAACAGGCGACAGTGCCGAAATGTTCGCCACAAAGAAAAATCATAAGAATCTGGCGTAATCTTACCAATAAACTAAGATCGCTGTTATCAACAGAGATTAAAGGAATAACGCTGTTTAAAAATAGTTTGTAATGCCCTCGTAGGTTTCATTTGATTTCTCAGATAAAAGATAGATAGTTATGATTGACAAAAATATGCACTAGATGGCATAAAAAATAGTTTCGACGATTTTTAAGTGTTTAAATTTTAAAGCAAAATACAGACTACTTTTTTCATTCTATTAAATTTACGTCCGATCTTTCAACATGTTTGATTGTGACACGTATTTTGCTGGAACAAATATTCAACGGAACACCACTGCACATGGACGATCGCTTTCCATCCCTGGATGAAATTACTATTCATCATATCAGACCGTTCCACCAAACATTCACTCATACATGAAAAATGTTTTGCGAGATATTTCTATCGAAATATCATATTGAGACATAGAGTGTGCTACAATTCGAAGCGATAGTCAAATAATTTCCGCAATATTACTATTCATTGCCTTAGAAAACGCATGAAAACATAGTGATGAAACACAAAATATAACCAAATTAAAGTAACTCGAAATCTTTTGTGTAAATAAACTGTGGACATATCATTCTTCATAAACGGAATCAATAAAATCACATACTCGATAAACGTTTCAGAGCCAGCCGTAATATTTCGAAGACAATTTTTTTTCGAATTCATTTGAAAGAGATAAAAGTACTAGGGTGAATTCAACTCCATGACGATTAATGCCAGAAAAGAGCTGAAACATTTGAACATGAAATAATCCATGACGCATAGAGGAATACGCTATTCGTAATTCTCGTTCAAATTTGGATATTCTGTTTCAGCATCTCACGTAATACTAAATTTATTTTCACACTATTGACTATAAAGAAAATTGAATTTTTTCGTACGATTAACCATATGATTCTCAACGCCCTTTGCTAAGAATAATGGGCTTGCTATTTTATCCTTACAAAGAATATACAACATAAACACGGATGCATCGATGATCCCAATTGTTGGCATATGTGAATGTAAAGTAGAAAACAGATTCAGAGCTAGCATAGTGGCAGTAGGGCCGTTCATTAGAGCGGTTAAAAACAAAAGGCAATGGTTCGATCCTATCCTGGGCTAACCAAGCCTCCCATCCGTCTGAAGTCAGGAAATTGGTACTAGACTTGTCATAGACCCGCTAGTTCCCTCCAGTCTACAAAAACTGGCAACTGTCTTTGGTGGAGAAGTCGAAACTCCGTAGCATGCTTGTCTCAGGAATGGAGAATGAATCGTATCGACTAGCCTTAAACGACGTTCATATATGAGACTGAAACTCTTCAAACAGCTGCCGAACCCATATGCGAAAATCCAAAGACCTTCGTGGATGATGGATACGAGAAAAGGAAGAAAATGCAAGAATTGCTGGAAACCACACAAATGTGATACATCTGTGATGTCGGGCCATGCAAGCGAAGGAAAAAATTATTGCGGACTTATCGCCACTCCTAATAAGCAGTTAAAGATGAGAACAGTTAAAAATGAAATTTAACATCATTATAAATTGACCAGCGTCAGCTTAGCTTGGGTTCAATGCCGATTTGGGCATCCAAGATCATCCCGATAACGGATGAGTGCTGATAGCGTTGATAGAAGCAAAATAAAACGCGCTGAGAGAAAGGCAAAGCGAGGGGCACGGATGGTGTAATTGACAACTGGTGAACCCCTGGAAAGGGCAATCATCTGGTTGGAAGTTTGCATCGCCCCCAAGTTTTGCAAATTAGCGTCTTAGCGGTTATATTTCGATTTATAATAGCACTGCAGACTAAGAAAAATAGGCAGTTAAAAATGAAATTTAACTCCTAATAGTTTCTCAAATTATGCACTCTAACTAGACATCAATTATTTCACCAGAATTAGAGAAAAAACATAAAGGACATAAAATAATTACAAGAAGCAAGAAATCCGATTCTGTGAAGGCGTGAATATTATACATTTGCCATTTTGCGTGGTGGAAAACAAAGCCATCACGTGAAAAATGACACTACGGTACTAAAAAATTAGAGAATAAAGATATGTTGCCGCACCAAATTAACCTAATTGCATTTGTTCGCCTGAATTTGACCTAGTAGGGACATGGAGAGAGATAGTGTCACTGAAACGATAGTGATACGACTGACAGGCGATTTTTTCGACAGAGAGAAACAGCTGTCCACAAATAATCAGTATAGGTGGCCCTACTGGAGAGGGCTCTAGTTGACATGTGCAAAAAGAAAAGGAAAGTTGGTAAAAGCTGGTAATATGCCAGAACTTGAAAAGCGAACAATTCAAAGTTCAAGACCATCCGAGGGCTGTGAAAACATTTATTTCACAACGCACAATTTTTTTAACGCACCAGCCTACTCTGTCAAATGTGCAACCTATACCAGAAATGTTCACGGTTTTATTCCTACGTACAATCAAGAACTCCTTGACAGCACATTGCATTTTCATAAACAAACAACAACACAAAGAAAAATCAACGGAAAAATAATACGTGTGTCGTGAATTCGTTGACTAAAATCATGAGTGCGTTTGTAGAAGAAGTGGACTAATCGTTCGCTGATCATTCCAACACTGAACCACCTATACCTATAAAAACCAATAGTTGAGGAATAAAACTCACACGAATTTATAAAGGAGATTCATTGCGAAATAAACTAAAAAAAACCTAAAATCAATCACATAAATATCGAATTGGGTGGTAACCTGAGAACGTAACCCGCTTACTCATCTGTGTCCCAGCTCAGCTTCCGAAGACGTCGCACGAGTGCAGTCTTTGTTATGCGTGGTTTCTTCAATACGGCTGAAGTGCTAGCCCATGTTTCACCTGCACAGCATAGAGGTGGAAGAACTCTTGTTGTGTTAAATAAGTGAGAACATAGATCGGCATCATAATTTTGATCAATTTGCTCTTTCAGAGGCCGTACCGCGCCCATGATTATCGCTGTCTTCTATTTTCTTTGTCACCCAATAATCTACAATAATGCTTTACGAACATAGTAAACCAGAATTTATTCAAAATAAAGGAAAAACAGTATCAGAAAGATAAATTTAGAGAAAACATCATCGTGTGGACCTGCACAGCACCATTCTTCTAAAAAACTATAAAAACCAAACTATAAACGCAACCTCTTTTGTTTTTGTTTCCTTCTCGATTTCGCAAAACGTTCCTGCCTGAAATCCGGTTCAATTTTCAGGCTGCGTAAAACTCTTCAGTGACGGCGAAGTTGCTAACGTTTTTACCAGCATTGAATGTAATAAAAGTTAACGTATGTATACATGAAAAACGGTTACCATAAGGTATTTCAAATGCGATAGTGCTTAGTTACAAAAAGACGAATATAAGAAGCTTTGCAGAATACTTCTTAATTTTTCTTCTTTGAACAAACACGAGGTTTGTAAGCAATTTTATTATTGGGCTGACGTTTCGGCCGTATCGCCTTCTTCAGAGCCTGGAAAGGTCGATTGACAACGATCTACCAAGCCAAACACGCCAACAACTTAAACAGAGAAACTCAAAAACCAAGTTCCAACCACGTAAACAACGTCAAATACTCACCACTTCTCTGCCTCCGACCAACCGTTTGGTTGTGTCTGCGGAAGAGGAATGAGGTGTACTTCCTTCCGGAGTGCCCCTTTATCAGACTAGAAGATCAGTCTTATATACTGTGCGAGATCACGTGTGATTAGGAGGCACTCTTCCTTGCGGTTCATGTTTGGGTTCTTGAAATTAGTCCAAAACGCCTCATGAACCCTGCGCGCCGACATGCTAGCTTTCTGCGCGAGAATATTAACCTTAACATCAAAATCCTGTCCGTTGTGTCCTTGTGTCCTATGCGTGCCTAGTGGAGTGTTCGCCTTGCTTTTAAATTAACCATCTAGGTGTTCTTTTATGCGGACACAAAGAGGTATTCCCGTTTCGCCAATATATTCGTCCCCGCAAATTTTGCAAGAAATCAGGTACACTGTACCCGAGATCATGCAATCACCGTCTCTGACCTGAGGGCAAATCGTACATTTATGCGTTGTACATAGACGGTCGTACAAGCGGTTTCGAATCAATTGGCGACGTAGATTATTCGGTGTTATTTCTATAACTACCACTGATTTCTCTAAGCCCACCCTTCTTAAGCATCTTTTTATAGCTATGCTTAATTCGTTCGAAATGAAGGGTATTTGCAACGGAATTTTATTATCGCTAGACCCATCGTTAGAGCTCATCGCCTTTCCTCTAAACTTATACCGAGAAGCTACGATATTGTAACCGTTGGAAATGGCTATTTTCCGTGCCAAGTCGAGTGAATCTTCTCTCTGTTCTCCTCCCGTACACACACCGGAGGCCGTACGAAACATGTCTCTTGTAGTGCTCTTTTTGTGTGTGAAGGATGAGATGAGAGATAATGAACTAGTATGTTTTTATTACTTGGCTTACGGTACCACTTCGTAGCATAGCTGTTATGATGTAAGCTAACCTGAAAGTTTAAAAATGGAAGCCAGCCCTCTTTAGGTGTCTCTCGGGTGAACTTAATGTACTCTGACTGTTCATTTAACAATTCAAAATATTTGTTCATCTCCTCTTGTGTGGAGAAGATGACAAAACAATCATCAATATATCTACAGTAGAGTATCGGCCCAAGATTAATTACCGGGGCTTCTATTTTAGACATAGACGCAATAGCGAGACTAGGTGCCAGTCGCTGTCCCATTGCCAACCCTCTCTTTTGTGGGCAATATTTACCGGATCATCTAAAGATTGACCAGTTCAAACACTATTTTATGAGGGTCATGATCTGCTCAATCGACAAGCCATACATGTTAATTTCTTTTTGGTGTTTAGAAAGAGGTTCGAAAACGGCTTGCATTGCGGAGTCATTCGATACGTTCGTATAATCGAACATCGAATGACTCCATGACGTAGGCGCTGTTAGGACGCTCGTAACGTAGATGGTCCAGAAACATTCGGGTGTTCGTGAGATGAGTTAGCAAATGTTTCAGTAACTGGACGACTATCAGGTTTATAAACCATGTTATTCTGTCCGTTGGCCCGTTTACACAACTGATAATTGGTCTAACCTTAAACGTTAATGGATTTGTTGACCACAATTCATCAGTGGATACCAGCTTATGAGTTTTAATAAGCAAGTATAGCACGGGACATGTTGGCAGATCGGTTTTTAGTTGAGAGATAAACGATGGTTTTAATTAGTTAATTTAATTTCAATTAATTTTTTCCTGGAAACTTTGCAGAATAATTGTAAAAGTTTAAAACAAACCTTCGTTCATCTATCTGGGCGGTCCTCCCACAGGTCATTTGTCTCGGGCGAGTTCTGAAATTAAACCAAATAGCTGTCACTTACAAAATATTTTATGGTTCATTTTGATTTATTTTTTATAACTGTTTAAAATAACTTACGCTTTGATCTTGGGCACAAGAGAGAACAGCAGTGGTGGGTGATGACGGTTGACCATCACTGCGCTTCGGTCGAATCCCTCCAGGGACAAAGAAGTCCTAGAACTCTCCCTCCTGTTTCAATGGTCGGCAGCTAATAGTGAACTACAATAGGTGAACAATTCAAGAATCCTTTAATAATTGCTTATATTTTATTGAATAGAGCATTTTAACTGCAGAATTGTAAAATAGAGCATTCTTTCCTCCTGTGAACATGTCAGATTTATAGTCATCGTTGTTTTTGTTTATTCTTTTGTTTATTCTTTAAAAATCCTGCAGTAGAGAAAGGGTTTTTCTATAATCCACTCATGTTAGCTATTTCTAAAGTTTTCCATTGACAATAAAATAATGCTCTGTTTTGAGAAATAGAAAATTGCTAATAGACCTGGAATTAGGTGTCGTCGTCAATGTACTAACCGCATGTTTAGTCACTTCTTTCTTGTTCTTTAGAATAACTAATGGATATTTCATTTCATTATGAAATTTTCATTGATTTGAAATTTTCATTCATTCGTTGTCTCATTACTTTTGCCTTTCTTTTAAATTTAGCGTTCTCTGCTCTTAACTTACCTAATATGTTATTACTGCGATTGATGAACATCAGAATGAGCTTATAACAACTTTCAAAGAAAAGTACTGCAGGCATTCCAAGGCTCACAAGCGAACCGTATTGCCTTACCGATTGTATGAAATAGTTATTTGGGCCATGAAGGTATGTAAAAATTGATAATGTATTCTCTCTTTAAGTTCAACTTTATTAACATTTCGAATTATGTACTGTTTTGTTTTAAATGTTGGGTAAAAAAGTTGTATGGAATCGTACACAAACCTTCCTTATGTAGACCGAGATCTAACTGAATAGTCTGGTTGAAAGTTGTTTTTATCATTCCTTAAGAAATTTGTATAATAAAGAATGCCTCTCACGTCATCGAGGATACCATGCGTAAGCTAAGGAGAAATATCGTCATCAATCTCTTAGCGATTTTGTTTGTGATTGGAGATTTTTGCAGAGATGTTCTAGATTCTCTAAATTTAGATGGTCTTTTATAATTTTAGGCTGAGAGCTTTATCATTTTTTCCTGCTACAAGGATGATCAAGCTGTATGAAGTTTGCCGTTGAGAAAACGAAGCTTGGCATTTGTGTTTTCACAATTTTAAAAGATCCTAATATATGTTCTTATGAAAAGAACATTGTATTTCTGTTAATGCCAAAAATTTTAAAGATCATATTTTTTTAGGTAGAGGAATGGTCTGCCTAGTATCCATTTTTTCCCAAAAATTAATTTTCCACCATATTTTGCGCTTTTCTTTTATTTCTGCAATATATATGTACATATATGTATCTATTTATTTATATTTTAAAATTATGTTATTGTATAGTACATTACGTCTTCAAATGCTCTTCATAAGTGAAAATTTAGGTCCTAATGAGAAGAAGAAAAAGACCTTTCTTGTTTACGGTCATCAGGTCGTACAGGCAGCTGACAAGAAGATCCGCTTTTATTTTTATCTGTGAGTAACGCAATATGTAATCTAAATGTAAAATGTTTTAAGACTGCTTTGCTTTTATGAAAGTTAGATTCGTTCAAGCTAACAGAGAAGGACGGTAGTTATTCGCTTAGTTGACGAGGTGATATTTTTACTTACGAGTTCCTTATTTCTTATGGGTAGCTATATTCGATATAAATATGTTTCCCAGTGACGATATGATTTTTAAGGGATGCACATTGAAACTGTAAACGTAAAATAACGATGTTAACTGATCTTATTAGGATGAAACTCCAGTTTATTGATTCATGTGCCTTTGCAATGAAGTGCTTTGTGCACTGACTTTTTAGTGTTGTATAATAAAATCATTCTCATTGAAGTGGACAAATCAAGGTCACATTTACTTTTGCATCTATTGCATTGATTCATGTCACGCTTGTCTTCAAAAAGGCAGGATTTGTTATTCACATTAATTTAAGGATTCTTAGTTTCGTCCTTTTTTAAAGGTATTATGATTGTAGTTGTAGTCTAGTTTTTGCTAATTCTTACTAGTGTTTCTTTTCGTTCCAAACATTTATGTAGCTTGTTTCCGAATTCATGAATGAGTCTCCTTTCGAAGCTCCTAAGGAAAGCTCTCAGTGGTCATAAGGGATATTTCTTCAAAAACATTTATATGAAATGATCTTCAAGCCTTCAGAGGCAAAAGAATTACCTCAAGTATAGTCTGAGCCGAGATGTTTTGCTATCTGCTCATTTGATAAAATATAATTCTATTCGAAGAAATGTTGTGTCCTATCAGTTCTCAGTGATGAATATATAATTTTCGTATTGGCGCAGAGCGAGTTTCAAATATGCTTGTGAGTTAAGCAGCAAAAAATATTACATAGCGTGCGGGTGAGGCCAAACTTTGATAAATACTTTTTATGTCCTAAATCAGCTGATGATTTTGATAAAATTTTGTGACAGCTGGTTGAATAGGAAGTTGCACTTTTCGCGCACACTACATCCACAATATTACTGTAAAGCTAACAACGATTTTGTTGACAAGTCGACTAATATCTGCAAGGAATGCCAATAGACAACGTCGACCTTACCCCATATCCTCCTCTAAGCCTAACAACAGCTGTCAACATGGTTGGATTCCACGCGAGGTCAGTATCGTAACCGTCTCTTTTCATCCGAAGCAAATTGCAGCAAATTGAATTGGTGATTGAGTGGTAGTGTTAAGTGACACACCGACTAGTTTATTGTTTTAGTTTTTGGTGCCTTTCTGCTCCATTTGATGATAGGATAGCTCTTGAATTACTGATTTGCTCGTCAGTCGCCATGGAAGTTTTTTTGATTTTGTTGTCTTTACGGCCCTGCCTCAAACATGGGTAATTAAACCTTTATATACATGGTACACAAAAAATAATCACGAAAGAATGAGATCATGAATGTACATAGAATGAGACACTCAGTAATATGTTCAACAGAGAGAAGCAATATAATTACCTAGTTGCACCAACGTCAACGTTTTGCGATGTGGAGAACAGAAAAGATAAGGTTAACAGTGCACATTACGTAGATTACCTCGATTCCCGTTGATCTTCGCGTGTATCGAGCGGGCGCCAGTATTGTCTCCATCCGTCAGTGTCGCATGCAAGAGTGGCCCAATGTGTTCTGCTCGCTCTAGGGACGCATTGAGTATCATACCATTCCTTAAGAGTTTTTGTGAAGAACTCTCACCATCGGGTCGGTGGTTTTCCTGTTGTGCGCTTGACATCCCGAGGAATCCAATCGGTGATGGCTCTTGTTCATCGGTTGTCATTGAGTCGCATCACGTGCCCGGTCCACCTTGTTTTTGACATTCTGGCTTAAAGAACGGCGTCTCTAATCTTCGATCGCTGACGTAGTCCGAGTTCCATATTCCCTCTCTCACTTTGCGTTAGACGGGACACTCCTACTATCGCCCTTTCGACTGCGCGTTCAGTAACGCTGAGTGTTCTTTCATCCTGCTTACGTAGTGGCCAGGTTTCTGATGTGTACGTTAACGCAAGAAGAATCGTCGAGTCAGAAAGGTGGGCACGGAGTCGCGTGTTCTTCATCCTCTTCACTACATCATCGATGCTCTTAAAAGCTCCCCATGCCGCTCTTTTCCTCCTGCTCAGCTCTGGGACTAGGTAATTCATCACGTTGACTTCTCGACCTATATACACATAACTACAGCATTCGGAGATATTCGTTCCGTTGAGCGTAAATGGGGCATTCGACACCAATCCGTTCCTCACGAACATCGTTTTCGTCAGGTTTAGCCGAAGACCAATACTTCCACATACTCTGTCAAAGGCGGCAAGCATTCGTTCCGCCTGACTGATGCTTGATGTTATAAAGACGATATTATCAGCAGAGCGAAGATGGTGTAGTTCCCGACCATCAATTTTACTCCTTCATTGTCCCATTCCAATTTTCGCATAATGTCTTCTAGGGTTGTTGTAAAAAGTCTTGGCGATATTGTGTCGCCTTGTCGAACCCCTCTCGTTACGTTAATTTTAATTTCGTTGTAGAATGTTGATATGATAGTTGTGAAATCCTTATACAGCTCACGAAGGATCTTGATGTACTGAGTAGCGACGCCCTGCTTTTCCAGAGCTTCTGTCACCGCTTCTGTCTCAAAGGAGTCAAAGGCCTTTTTCAAGTCGATTAAAGTGAGACAAAGCGGTCTTTTGTACTCTTGTGATACTTCAGTGAGCCTCGTTATTGTGTAGATGTAGCCTATCGTGCTGAATCTTTTTCGATACCCTGCTTGCTCGCATGGCTGTACCTCGTCCAATGTTCTGTCAATCCTATTAAGGATGACTCGAGTAGATAGTTTATAGACGACGGACAGCAGGCAAATTGGGCGATAATTTCCAATGTCGTTGAGGTCTCCTTTTTTGTACAACAACATGGTTTTGCTGGTCTTCCATTGATCTGGAACCTTGCATTCTGAAAGGTAGCGTGTGAAAAGACGAGCCAGTGTGTTGATGA
The DNA here is from genome assembly GCF_964341445.2 of Mesoplodon mirus. NCBI lineage: Eukaryota > Metazoa > Chordata > Mammalia > Artiodactyla > Ziphiidae > Mesoplodon > Mesoplodon mirus. The sequence goes on from NW_028295200.1 coordinate 143,935, forward strand.
GAACTGGCTTAGAACTGGATTCTCATCAACAATGTGCATACATGAAATAATTCAGTAATGTGTTCAACAGAGAGAACCATTGTAACTAGTTAGTTGTACTGGCGACTACATTAACGTCTTGAAATGGATTCACTAGCCATTATGAAGAACAGAAGAGTCCTACAAACATTGTCTAACAATGAGAGTTTAGGAAGAATTGGAAAAGCGAAGCAAAACAGACGAGATCCGTTGACCACTCATTAGCCATACATTTGCTACTTCTGGGCTAGTTATTGACCTTGAGCTTTGGATGGGTGGAGACGGTCACGACACCAGTCTCGTATGGAATCCAACCATGCCGACAGCTATTGTTAGGCATGGAGGATTTGGGGTAAGGTCCATGTTGTCTATTGGCATTCCCAGCAGATATTAGCCGACTTGCCGACAATTCATTACTCATAATTGATCCATCAAAAAGACTCCTGCATATTCAAACTATTGAAGTAGAAGTTATTCCTTTGTTGTTTCACATGGCGATATCTTTTCAGTATGGGTGAATAAAGTGCGTTGAATTTGTGGCATTCAATTACTATTCATCCCTCTAATATTTTGTGGTTAATTTAGCTTTATGAAGTACCCATGGCTGCATGGTGGCCAAAAATATAGGAAAGAAATGAAGAGGGCACGACACTAGGATTCTGATATTATTCGTGTCTTCGCATATCCTTCATTATTAAATAGCTGCGATACGCGAAGAGGAACATAAGAATTTATTGGTACTTCCTTGAGTTATCTCAGGATTAACGAGATTACTATTATAGTAGTATAGGGATCTGCGATCCATAGGTATATTGATCATATTCCCTTCTCTCGTGAACTACCGTTAAATGAGGCAGATTGGTTGTGTTGCAGGTAAAGAACTGTAATAAAGCATAAAGGATAAAGTTGTTCGAGTTGATCAATCCTTGAGGGACGCGCCATACTTTTCGACTTCATCAAGTATTATAGAAGTGATTGACTTGCAGTGGCCTATCGTTGTATCAAGTCAGTATTTCTGTCCTCCCAGACAAGTCTGATCTACTAATTCGCCGACTCCTAAGGTACTAATAGCTTAGTAAGCCCAAGACGAAGGACCGAACCTCCGATCCGTCCGAGTATAAATTGCAGAGTATCCCTAACCACTGCGCTACATGCTCCCCATGAACTGTAAGGTGATTTCTAAAAATTTTGACATGATTTTAGAAACCGTCGCTTCTACGGTAATACGCCATTAAGATTGAAAAAAAGAAAATTGAAAGGTTGTAGAAAAAAAGCACCTTTGCAGTACTTTGCAATTTAATTCTTGCGTTTGAGCTAGCAAAAAATTGTTTAGACGACCTTATATTACTTTTCCTAGGCGTTGTTGAAAAGTTGTTGGTGTCGAAAGGAAGGCTTTCCTGTAACCGTTGAGCGAATAACTACTGGAAACATGCAATTATTCTACATAAGACTATTATAGGATTTTGTTCTTAGTTGATGATTTGGTAAGAACTTAAGCATGATTGAGTATAAAGTTTAAAAACTATGTTACTCTACCCATGGCTCCTAGCTGAATTGAAAATGAAGCCAACTCTTCAATACAGCGTACAACACATCGTTGCACTTCTGCGAAATCGCAGCTAAACCTTCTCGCGATGGCTATCAACAGTGGTCTTTAAAATGTCTCTGCTTCTCATTTGTGTTCTTCTAATCTTCCTGACATCGTCGTTTTACTGCCCGTCAACTCACATTGTTAGATAATGCACTCTTAAATTTTGTTTGTAAGTTTACATTTATTTTTACATCGATTCACCTGTATCACCCTCCGTTGATCATTGTTATGTGATCCGAACAGATTACGGTGGAGTTGTTACTTCTACCTGTAAAAAGAGAATACTGGTGGAAGCTGCTCGCTCTAGAGACTCGAAGAACATCGTAATTTCTCTTCTTGGCTTCTCTACGTGAGATTTCTAACCCTCGGGTTAGTGGTCTTTCTCTTGTGCAACTGATATCACGAGGAACACAGCCAATAACGGCTCCCGTTTAGCCGGTGCCGTTACATATCTGGCCTACCTTAATTTCGACGAGCAGATCTTACACAACTGCTTTTCTGATTTTTTACCAACTGAAATAGGTGTATTCTTCAGAATACCTATCACGCTATCGTAATCCTTGTTACTCCTTGCATCATCCCTTATAAAGCGCGCTCACAAGATTTCACCCTGGTTACGCCGAAGTTTTCGAAGCCATGTTAAGCCAAAAAGAATCATGGAATCAAAAAGAAGGGCTCGAAACTGCCTGTTCTCTGCATTTTTCACTATGTATCCGACGTTCCGCTAACCTCACCGACCCAGTCGAAAAAATCCCTTATTTATTAGTAAGGAAAATACGAAGAAAACACACGAAGAACGGTGAGGATTTAAGAAAGCTGTTCCGTATGCGATTGAAATTTAGATTTGAGTCTTTTCTCTGTAAGTGTTAGTCTTTTCCCTGTTAGCGTAGGTGCTGGGCTGAGAGCTGTGACCTGGACCTTTTCAGCCTATGAAGAAGGCGAACCGCCAAAACGTTATCGATCATATAATAAATATTGTTTTATCAACCTCGTGTGTGCTCAAGAAAAGGTATATAGATATCAATCAATGCAGAGGTTAAGAGAAACTCGGTTCTAGGAATTGTATTTTTAGTAGCCATTTGTGATATATCGCATTGAGGGCGTTTGAGTAAACAACCCGTATACGTTGGCAATGGCTAGTTTTCATGACCACTTTTGTCTCAATTGAATCAAGAGTGTTTAATGAAACCTACACAAATGTTATGTTGTGCTTTTGCTATAATTCAACGAGGTTTGTTGTCGTATGGGTGTAATTTATTGTACCGAATTCTTTTCCAAACCATGCCTGGTCTTCATCACTGCCATTCATCCAGCGTTCCGTCAATTCTAATCAATATGAGTGGAATTTATGTGAACACTCGTGTTGAACACAATGTGCGAAAATCTTGAACAATCTTAATGGGAAATAATTGTTTAACGCTCAGATGCAGTTGTTCGGGTCCAACCTTGTTAGAACCGAGTGCAATGCGATTCTTCATCAACGAATGAAGTGGGACTTCTGGGCAAAGCACTGCCCATACCTGCTGAGCTGATGTGTGCACAAGTGAACAGGGCTGTCAAAGATATATATAAAGAAATCTACGGATGGCCTTTTCTGGTAGTTGTTGGAATGTGTTAAGTTTTCCGTCAGAATTTCGGAAGTGTTTAGCTTGATCTGAAGTATCGGAAAGTGTTCCACTGGCATTGCTGAATTTTCCAATACTGTTAAATCTTCTTCTATCGCTAATCTGCAGATCTTCCCTAGCATAGGAAATGGTAGCCAATTGCCGATAGTTCATATATCTTTAGATTTATGTTTAAGCTAAAACATTTCTGCGGGTTGTTGAACGCGTTGCGATGACCCGATCGTATTCATCACCGATTTTTATAATCTTAAGATTTCATTTCCTGATATTTTCAGCTTTTTCTCCTTCTGTCCTAAAAAGGAGTCTGTGTGAATGATGCGACATTGTCCCATCATGTATGAAATTGGGGAACAACAGTCGCTTCCATTTGGTAAAATCTTCTGCTTAAATGTCGCTTTTTTTAAAGAGTAATCTCCATTGGGAGAATTACGAAGGATATAAGTCGTCCAGTGTTGAAATGTACGTCACCGGGTTTACGAGTTTCTATGAATGGCTTTAGTGATAAACTCTGATAGTTTCCCGCTCTGTTCGTTCCATTCTATTTATTTCGTGTTCTCGGATTTGAGATTATTTAGGCGGCCAGTGGGGTGTTATACTTCTCTCGTGTGCTACTACACGGGACTTATATTAATGTAAATCTTAAACATAATTAGTTAGGCACTTACACAAATAAGACGTCAATATAAAGAGAGATCGATAGAAGTAGAAAGCATACATTGTGTTGAAGCATACCTTCAATGATCCTGGTTTTATGAGAGGGAATAGATAACATGTGGGAGTTCAATCGAATTTTTGATTATCTTAATACCAGGACCGACTATTGGGAAGGCATAGCAAAATTAGGGGGTGGTTTTTCAGAGACCTCAACAACTGGATTTTACTACTATTAGTAAAGATTTCAAATAGTGTGACAAGAAGTAAGAGAGCGTAAAAGCGTCAGAAATAAATAACGATATTTGTAAAGCGTTTGGAGCGCATAGACGCTATCGTGACACAAAAAAAAACAGTAAAAAATATTAATAACTTTCATTATTAATTCCCTAATTCTAAAAAAAAGAATTACGCAGTTAATAAAGAAAGTTAATAACAGTTTCCAAGACCGACTATCCTTTAATCTCGGCATTGTTTAATACTTGAACAAACACAACGTTGGTAAACAATTTTACTTATTGGGCTGACTTTCGGCCGTATCGCCTTCTTCAGAGCCACTTCTCGATCTCCGACCAACCGCTTGGTTGTGTCTGCGGAAGAGGAGAGAAGAAGAATTGACAAAGTTAATAACATTGTAAGCTAACTGCAGCTTCAGCTCAATTGGGGTTTAAAACCGATTTGGGCAATTAACACAATCAGAGGTAATCAAGTTGACGGCGAATGGTGATAGCAATGATAGAAGTAAAACATACTGAAAGGCAAAGCAAAGCGCACAGATGGGTGTGGTGAATAACTGGTGACCCCCGCAGATAGGGCAGTCACGGGTTGGAAATTCGCCTACGACAAATTTCGTTGCAGTGTAGGGGTCCATCTCTTGTCTTGCTTAGCGAAACTGTAAAAACGATTTATATATTTCCACCGCGTAGCCGAAAACAAAAGCGTAAGAGCATGGCGAAAATCACAGCTATCTCATGATAAGAGTTAGGTCGCCTATAATATTGAGCATCATAAAAAGTTCTACATAAATCCAACGTTTGAAGGCTTTCGTTTTTCGCAGTCAACGTCGTGTTATGAGAGTGATGTGTTTAGTAAATCAAAGATTGTTATACTTCCGACCGCGTAGAATTTCATTTGATGCTATTCCATGTGTTTTCGCTTTGCATCATTTTCATGTAGTAAAAAAATATCATGTTCTATTGTCCTCTTATTAAATAGATCCTGGACTTGTACAGTGGCGAGTTCTTGCGACTGGGTTGGTTTTTGCTTTTGGTACTGAGGCTCCTGTTTCGAAAACTGGGACGATTTAGTGAGCGAGCTCGATTGCTTACCGAAGTGTATCGTTTGTGTTTGCGGCTACAATACGTCCATTACGAGCTTTGAAAAATCGAACTTTTAATAATGCTTATAAAGAATCGATAGAACACTTTGAAGAGGACTTGATGAGTTGAACATTGGCTTGATTGTTCGGTAGGCCACCGAAAGTTATGGGATGGGTCACATATGCATTCATTCACATCTGCGTGATGAAGACGAATGCATGGCGCATTCATCAACGTTGAGCGTTTTGTCTTTTATCTCTATCCACAAGCACTCCAATTAACGAAAATTGTTTGCGATTATCGAAAAAGTAGCATCGTCACGCATGCTTTGATGTCACCTGGATCACCTGGATTCCCGTTGATCTTCGAGTGTATCGAGCGGGCGCCAGTACTGTCTCCATCCGTCCCTGTCGCGTGCAAGAGTAGCCCAATGGGTTCTGCTCGCTCCAGGGACACGTTGAGCATCATACCATTCCTTCAGCGTTTTTGTGAAGAACTCTGACCATCGGGTCGGTGGTCTTCCTGTTGTGCGCTTGACATCCCGAGGAATCCAATCCGTTACGGCTCTTGTCCATCGGTTGTCATTGAATCGCATCACGTGCCCGGCCCACCTTATTTTTGACTTTTTGGCGTGAAGAACGGCGTCTCTAATTTTCGATCGTTGACGTAGGTCGGAGCTTCGTATTCCCTCTCTCACTTGTGTGATACGGGACAGTCCTAGCATCGCCCTTTCGACTGCGCGTTCAGTAACGCTGAGTGTTCTTTCATCCTGCTTACGTAGACACCAGGTCTCTGATGCGTACGTTAAGGTAGGAAGAATCGTTGAGTCAAAAAGGTGGGCACGGAGTCGAGTGTTCTTCATTCTCTTCACTACATCCTCGATGCTCTTAAAAGCTCCCCATGCCGCTCTCTTCCTCCTGCTCAGCTCTGGAGCTAAGTCGTTCATCATGTTGATTTCTCGACCTAGATACACATAACTAGAGCATTCGGAGATATTTGTTCCGTTGAGCGTAAATGGGGCATTAGATACCCATCCGTTCCTCATGAACATCGTTTTTGTTAGATTTAGCCGAAGGCCAATATTTCCACACACTTTGTCGAACTCGGCAAGCATTCGTTCCGCCCGACTGATGTTTGATGTTATAAGAACGATGTCATCAGCAAAGCGAAGATGGTGTAGTTGCCGACCGTCGATTTTCACTCCTTCATTCTCCCATTCCAATTTTCGCATAACGTCTTCGAGGGTCGTTGTAAACAGTTTTGGCGAGATTGTGTCGCCTTGTCGAACACCTCTCTTTACGTTAATTTTAATTTCGTTGTAGAATGGTGATATGATAGTTGTGAAATCCTTATATAGCTCACGAAAGATCTTGATGTACTGAGCAGCGACGCCCTGGTTTCCCAGAGCTTCAATCACCGCTTCTGTCTCAACGGAGTCAAAGGCTTTCTTCAAGTCGATGAAAGTTAGACAGAGCGGTCTTTTATACTCTCGTGACACTTCAATGAGCCTCGTTATTGTGTGGATGTGGTCTATCGTGCTGAATCCTTTTCGGAACCCTGCTTGCTCGCATGGCTGTACCTCGTCCAGTGTTCTATCAATCCTGTTGAGGATGACTCGAGTGAAAAGTTTATAGACGACGGACAGCAGGCAGATTGGGCGATAATTACCAATGTCGTGGAGGTCTCCCTTTTTGTACAACAACACGGTCTTGCTGATCTTCCATTGATTTGGAACCTTGCATTCCGACAGGTAGCGCGTGAAGAGACGAGCCAGTGTGTTGATTAGAACTGGCGGAAGGTTCTTCAGATGTTCAGGTCTTATCCTGTCTAGACCGGGTGTTGTGCGGCTTCTCAGAAATGAGATAGCATGTTGGATTTCTGAAGGGAGAACCGGTGGAACAACATATTCGTCCTCTTTGATTTCATATGTAGGGAGGAGGACGTGGCTGTCGAAAAGATCAGAGTAGTAGTCGTGGATGATTTTCTCCATTGCCCTTCTTGAAGCTGTAAGTGTTCCGTCTGGGCGTCGGAGTGCAATCATCTTAGTTTTATAATTGGCAAAGCTCCGGCGAACGTTGCGAATGTTCTTCCCAACTTCAGCAGCTTCAACCATCACTGCAGTTCTTCTCTCTTTGAGATCTTATTTTATTGCCTTTCTGCACAGTTTTGCGAGTTCGGACGTGAGTTGTCGGTTGCCTGTGGCTCGCGCAATACCACGTTGGCGTATCAACTCGAGTGTTTCTGGAGAGAGACGTCTCTTAGTGACTTTGGGACACTCGGCGCTTATAGCACTAACGTGAAGATGTTGAATAAGCCGATTGTATTCTTCGTCAATGTTGTCAGTAACAGAATCTTTCCATAGGCCGACTATTGATTTGAATAAATCCCAATTAACGGCAGTTTTGGGATTTCGTTTTTTGAACATAGCGGCTTTCTCTCCTTTCCGCGAAAAAAAGAATTTTGCACGAAGAAGGCGATGGTCTGATCCGGTGTAGAACTTGGGGACAACAGCGACATCGGTTAGGCAAAACCTTCGGTTTACTATGATGTGGTCTATTTCATTATGGTACTCTCCATTGGGGGATTCCCACGTCCAGCGTTGAGAGAGGGGCTTTTGGAACTGTGAGCTACCATGGATTGTCTTGGTCGTCATGATAAACTCGGATAGCCTCTCTCCCTGTTCGTTCCATTCTAATCCGTGGGTCCCAATGTGATGTTCTTCAGACATTCTTCTCGGTCCAATCTTAGCGTTGAAGTCGCCAATTATGACTTTGAAGAAAGTATGATCTTCTCTGTAGAACTTTTCCAAGTCCATATAAAACGCTTCGACCTCATCTTCGTCGTAGCTTGAAGTTGGTGCGTAGACGACGAAGATAGTCAAAGCTGGCATAGGCCCACATCTCTTCAACCTTAACCGTCCGATTCGGGTTGTTAGTTGCTCAAACGATTCGATGTTCATGGCCAAACTCGGGTTGACGTGGACACCAACGCCTCCATCTCCTCTATTGTCGCATGTTCCAAGGAAGAGTTCTTCTCCGGAATCATGCACGGCGTTAAAGGAACGATGTCTCCTCGTCTCAGCCAGTCCGATGACGTCGTACCTGATTTTTCTGGCTTGCATCAGCAAGTCCTCAACAGCGGACTCTGATGCAAGCGATCTTGCGTTGTAGGTACAGATCGTCACCTTAGTCCTATCACATTTAGGCAGCCTAGAATGGCCCTGAGATTTTAGCAGCCTCTCCGTACTCGTCCTACCCAACGCTGCAGTATCGGGGGCTCTTTCGGGGTCAGGGGAATGAGGCCCATTTGTTATACTGTTTTTGGCGTTTTTTGTACCGACGGAGTAGCTTGCCGGGCTCTGACCATGGGGCTAAATATACTCATGAGTAGCTTGCCAGTCTTTCCCAGAGTTTAGTAGAGTGGACATTGAGCTTATTTGTTGGAGGCGACTACTAACCGCCTCACATGTACTTCCCAGTCACTTGCTTGCAGGCTTTTAGCCGAATTTACTTGTAGAATACAATCTGCACTGCAAGAGCATATCCACACACGCGTGCACGAACATGTCTACACAGCAACAGAAGGTATGTGCGAAATCGGCGCAGCAGAAAAAGGGAGTCCATCCCCTTAATCCACCTGCGGCTCTGGACAGTACAAGGTCGCTTTTGGTCCGCGTTTCACCCCCTATCCGCCACCTGGGGACGCGCCACGTAGCCTCGCGACCGCCGGCTCGAGATCCATCCGTGAGGAAAAACCTCAGTGAATGGAGATCCGTGGATGCTTTGATGTAGGAAAAAGAATCTAAGGAAGCATATGAATGTAGCACATGCTGAGATATGTGTCTTCCACTACACTCATGATGTATGTTGATGTTAATTTATAGTTAAGGAGTGTAGATGATGTGTAGTAGACACTGTGATACAATCAACTCTTGGTTCTAAGTGAGCACTGTAATGAGAAAAGGCTCACCGCGAAGAGAGCTTGTGAGTCTACCGCAGAAATTTTTTGCTATGTGCTCGTTTAGGTATAAAAAAAAAGATAAAGGATAAAAAGGATAGTTGGCGTTGATCAGTCCCCGAGGGATACGCCATGTATTCGACTTCATTATAAATCTTAGAGGTGATTGAATGCATATGTGTCATATACAATGATTTGCGGGGGTAAGTCAATTCAGTGTTTTTATCCTCCCAGACATGTCTGCCACCAATTTGCCGACACAGTAGGGATGGAGGGCTTGGTGTGCGCAGAACGCGGGATCGAATCCACTGTGTATTGCAGGACACCTCTAACCACTGCGCTACACGCGCCCCGTTTAGTACATATTTGAAATTTCGACCTTTGCTCCGCCATCTATTTTATAATAGATAGTGACTGACGTTCTAGAAAATTAGACCAATTGAAACACGTGGTAGTTGTGAATGTTAATGATGCCGCACTTGACATTTTGCTCAAATATGTTGTGGTTGAACAGGTATATGTTAAAGTATACTTCGTATTTTATGATATATTTCAGTTTTGTACCGATGACGCATGTACTCGTTGTTTTTGCAGGATTTGCAAATATTTCGAGATCCGATTTTCGAACAATCCTCTTTCAAGTTGACACTTCATGGGTAGACTAACCCTAGTGGGTCAATACGATTTTACATTTAAAATAGTGTAACTGTCCGATACGCTGTAATTCAGCTACATCTGCTGTTTCTCAATGTCTCTACCAAAATACAAAAAAAAAATTTTTAAGTTTTTCTGCCTTTAAATAGATCAACTTGGATGCAGTCTTGATCTTGTATTTGTGTTAATTATGCAGTTTTTTTGTCCAATTTTTTATGTTTTCCTAACTTTTCTATGTTGTTAATGAGGAGACCGGCCAGTAGAGAGATCTCTGCTTCTTGAAAAAATAGAGCTACCTTTCAACGGACGAGAAGATGTTAAAAATCCCTTTGACGAATTGTAGAGTGCAGTTGTTTACTGGGTGTAATCAAAACTATTTGTCTGTAAAATGGCTAACTGTTCACCAGTGTTTTATGTCGTAAACACGTAAGTAACTAAACTTTTTTTTTGCAAAACTCCTACAATTAGCACTTCTTATATACCATCTGGATTCTTTCCATCCTCCAACTTTCATAAGAGTTTTAAATCGTTATAAGATAAAGCCCTCATAACTAGCACTCTAGATGTAAAATCAATGTCAATTTGAGGTTCGAGATAGTAGGTCAGCTTTTCCATTATTAGCACTTATCCTCATCGTTATGGGAAGCGAAGTCAAAAACTACTTCAAATCAAAATAACCGCTAAGAAGACACTGAGATATTTGCAAAACTTGGGGGCGGTGCGAACTTCCAACCCGATGATTGCCCTTTCCGGGGGGTCACCAAGTTATCCATTACACCATCCGTGCCCCTCGCTTTGCCTTTCTCTCAGCGTGCTTTTTTTTTTTTTTTATTTTACTTTTATCAACGCTATCAGCACCACCCGTTATCGGGATGATCTTGGGTGCCCAAATCGGCCTTAAACCCAAGCTAAGCTGAAGCTGCGGTTAATTTATAATGTTGAATTTAAAATTCAACATTACTTCAAATCAATTTGAAGAAATTTTTAACTAGAGTAATAGAAGAGTGCCTAAAATGGAGAGAAAGTAAAATCCATAATTTCAACTACTTTTGAGAAAAGAATACACAAAACATAGTAGCAGCTGGGAAAATTTGGTAAAACATTTAGTTTTGCTTGTGAAGGCTTTTCGAATACATCTAACTCATCAGAATCATCGACGAAAGTTTTTTCTACGACTGACTGTGCAACTTGGAATATCAGAGATAAATCAGGATAGACATGCCAACATTTTTTAACAATTTCCATTGACAAATTGCACAGAGGAGTGCAAGAAAAATTGTTATGAAAAGGTTCGGGTAAAAAGTAAAAATGATTTCCGATGTCGACTTGTAGATTTAACTTTCACTTTAGAAATAAGAGGTTGTAACCAACTTAACCAGGAATTAAGAATTTCATAACGACAAAGAAATACTATTGATATGTACCTAGAAAGCTTGAACGCCTTTATGCGCTTTACCAATGTTATTATTGATATGTGAAGTAATAGGAATAGAAGCAATTAAAAAGAAAACAACTGAAATTTTCGCGTTGAAATGGAGGAATTTTAGCAGAAAAGGAATTATTTTAATAAATCATAAAAATTTAATCCGCTAAAATAACTGGTTAAAAAATAATGTGTTAGTGTTCGAACGTTGCAGGGGGATCTCTATGGGCTGTTGAATTTCAATCACTGAGCGAATCAGAATTGGTTACCAAGCCTGATGTACTTTCATTATCCTGGAACAGGAAAGGGACAGGTTATGCTAGGGTTATAGTTATAGGGGAAAGGAGATAACATTTTACTTAATTGGCGACTGTTACATTTATCTTTGTGCCTTATTTACTTTAAAGAAGCAACGCTGGGAGACTTACATTTCTTCATTGTTGGCACAGTATCACTAATAAATTCAGATTTTAAAGCACAACATTTTATGGAGACTACAGTTAATGGGGGGATCATAGGCTGTATCTTGTGTCAAAAAGAAAAACAACAGCAACAATACCACATTGCTCCAGTTAGGATTTCTTTAAAAAAAGAAAGAAGAAAGGTTCATATTTCAATAAAAGAAGAATTAACAGTTAAAGCCCTAATATAAGATACGAAGAGCAATGTCCTCAGGGTCTATGTACATTTGATAACTAGCTTCAAAACTCATAATAAGATGCCGAGAAACTCCTCATCTCTATACTCATTCTCTGACGTAAATTCATCGTGGACCCCTACACAGAGAACTCAATGCTCATAAGCTTCAAAAACTTTAGCATCACTGTCGTTGAAGAGCTGACTTAAAACCTACTGGAAATCGTTATTAGAATCCCTGTTCGCCCCATAAAAGTTCAGCTCCTATCCAGTTTAAAATCGTTCAGATAAACGAAAAGCTTCATTACAGCACAAAGTAGAACTAATATTTCATAGATAGATGTGTTTGTGGCATTCCAACGACATAAACAAGCAATTAAGAGAAACGGAATAAGTCAACTGTTCACTTTTAAGTAGCGCTTTGCAGTATATCGGCGAATATAAAGCAATAAAATATAAATACACATAGACTGATAAAAGAAATTGCATTCGATGTATGGAGTCATTTGTATCGTCTGAAATGACCTAATGTAAAGATGTGGTTCCCATTGACTCCCGTATGACCCCTACAGAGGTCTTTACGAATGTGTTAATCAGCTGTCAAGAACATAGAACTTTGTTAAGTGCACGCATTCACTCACAAATATATACATAAAATGGAAATTCGAGCTATGCCTGGAATTTTATAAAGAATTTTTACCACCACATATAGACAAATACTAGTATGTTGGATGTTTCCTACATTAACTACTACATCATTGAATTTTCGTTTAACATTAAGAGGATGAAGACAAAGAAAAATAAGAATTCAAATTTACGAATTGCACGAACAACTCTTTGAAAATTTGGTGAACCAGTATACTTTCCATTTAGTTTGAAAGAAAAAGCTTCTTTTCAGTGCGGCATTGAACCAAAGCTTGTGCCTCTGGCAGTCATCATAAATTTCGGCATCAATAACACTGCCTTCATTTATCTTACCAGCGAGACTCCATTGGTGTGAACTATTTGCACAAGTTACACCTTCATTGCTGAAAAAAAATGTAATGAAATATATCTGCACTGATAGATTAGTTGTGAGAGTTTCATAACGGTTTACAGAATCATTGTGGATAGAAGGAGGGCGGGAAAAGCATCATGGAAACTTTTCTAGAAGTCCCTTGTCTTTTATGTGAACAGAAAGGATTACTTTTATGGGAAAAGCTTTAGCATAGAACAAATGTTCTGCATCACATGATTCCAACACCCTAATAATTGACATTGGTTGATGAACCGCAATGGATAGAGATTGGGTCACACACTACAATGATAGGTGGTGTATTACTGAAACCAACAAAATTCGGTCCCATCCTAATGATTTCAGTATTTGAGTTAGATATTACTGCAGGCGTCAAAAGGATGCTACCGCTACATGGATTTTGGCATTGGTCTCTAGGTGGCAAGATATATGCAATTAAAACGTGAGAAAATGAAATTTTGCTATTCATAAGAATTTTCGTAACAAACAATGAATGCAAGAGTCGAATGCAAGAAGTTTTGGAATCTCCATTATGTGTAATGTGAGTCATGTAAAATAAAAAAAGTATTACTTATTTAGTTGTTCGCATTCCCAGGACGAAGATACGCGACGTTTCTGTTCATTTGATAATCAACTAAATGTTTGGTAAGCACGTACTTGTCTGTTACTGGAAAAAAGAAGAAACATTGTTATTCAACCACAACTATGTAGAATTAACTTTAAAATATTACAGCTATACAATAGTATTATTAACAAACGTACATATAGTTAAGATATTTGGTTATGTTACCATAAGGTGGTTAACTTCGATCGAAAAATGATTTTTCGATAGCAAAAGCTATGCAGCAGAATAAATAAATAGCGGAAGTGAAATTAGCTTTAAGTGCTAAATATTAACCAAATGCGTGAAGATATGGACAAGCAGAGGCAATGAATTTGGTCCCAATATCAGTTGTTTGAGGAAACTTGTAGAATGAGAAACCATCAACCTCACTCTTCAGTAGTCATAAACATGAGCAAAATTATTTCATTTACGTAGTATTGAAGAATAGCTTGAGTTTCCTTGATGAGGGGATACATCGATATCAAAACTATTTTCATTCGAGAGGTGCCGCTAAAGCTATCCAGAGTGACGAATTCAGCATAAAAATAGATGTAGATGCCATCAGGCTTCTTGGAGTTGCCATTTGAAACTGAGTTTTTGTGCTTTATGAAGTAATATGAGATCAGAGTGGTTAAGTAAGTAATGTGAAGAATTTTTTTTGATTTCTTGAACAACAAGCGATCATTTTCTAAAAAAACATACACAGTTCGCAATAAATAAACCATTTTTTAAAAAAAAAACTCAATTAACGAGATAATTGACCAACTACTTGACTGGTAATTGAGAGGTATTCCAATTTCAATCGCAATCACGAATCATGTTTATAGTATGGAATTAGTGGGTATGAAAAGATAGAAGTGGATACCAGTAAAACACTTTCAAGTGTTGCCAGTAAAAGTCTCTTCTTTTATGTTCTCAACCCCTATTCTCCAGTTATAAGAAAAATAGATCTCCATTCTCTAGTTATAAGAAAAATATCCTCTGTTTCCGAAAACTGGAAAAACTGTAACTACATGAAATGCATATGAAACATAGCGCACCTATTTATGTCAACGAAGTGTATGTCCATCACAATATCTTCAATGTTCCTTAATATTGCGTAGACTTTCCTTGAGGAATAACCGCCTCTAAGTTGAAACGGTGTCATAAAGGTCTCGTATAGGCTCAGCTAGTTATCTACAACGATTTGAATACACTGAATAAATCCGCCATTTTGAAAACACTAAAATAGCCACCTGCATGCTTGAATAACACAATTTCGTTGGTGAAATACTTGAGAAATAATCTGCAATAAACCACATATTATACGATAAACAAATTCTTTAATATAAAAACCCGTTTGTCTTTGATTAGAAGAAAAAAACCACCAATCATACGCAACAAGAAAAAAGCAAAAGAAAAGCATTAAGCGTGGTTTCTGGAGAGCTAATAAGAAAGACTGTCATATGAAATTTAAAAAAATTTAAGGCTTTAAAATAACATAAGAAATTAAGAACGCTCAAAAAGCATGAATGATTCCCCACGCTTTCATATAATTAGCTATCCCAAATAATTGTAGCTTTGAGGTCTTAAGGAGGGGTGGATCGCGAAGAGTTTAAGCTAGTTATTTCTCATAAGATTAAATGACGTGACACGTAATGCTCGAGATAACTTGTATGCTGTACATTCGTAGAGGGCGAAGTGGAGGAATTGCATTGTATCCATTGAATCTTGTTCTCACCGTTTATTTTGCTACATAGAGTTTTTTTATCGTACTTTTTGGGCTCAATCGATACCTTGTCCAAAACATTTGTGGTAGCGATCATTACTTGTAAAGAGCTATTTTCAACGCCTAATAACTCTGCACATTTATTAAAACCGTTTTTTTTTTTTTGGAAAGATTTCATCCACTAGTAATTTGAATGGTAATTGACTGACATTTTAATTCGTATCGCTATGATAGAACATGGTTATCATATGTAAAGGGCGGCTATAAAAAATATAGAAGTGGACTCAACACAGCTGAAAAATGCTTGTAAATGCTGGTAAAAATGCGGTTATGTGGAAATATAGAGAAAATTGCATATTTAACACATAAATGATCGCAGTTGATTTTATGGAGAGCAGAAAAGTCTTGAAGTTTTCTACGAAAAGTTGTTCGGTTCCGATAAGGTATGGACCACATAGCTCAAAGGTGTTTCAGAGTCTCGTAATTCACTTGAGTGCGTCTCTTTATGACCCACATTCTCTATGGCGTCCTCTTTAAAAGCAACAGTGTCTCGTCATAAAATGACCATCTCCAACAGGATTTTGTTTGTAAATTATTAAGGATAGAGAACATCTTCTCATAATCCGTGCAGACATAGCGGTTCGGTCAGATTTGTTATCGACTCCCAACAAGAAGTGCGATAAAAAATCTCTGCGAAGCGCTGGATGGATGTGGTGTGTTATAATTTCAGTACAGTGGTTGGTTATGTGTCAACACCTTATTATTAACACTTAATCGACCATCTGAATCCATTCGGATGCAGGCCTCTTCAGCAGTTCACAGAAGTTTTTTACGGGAATTTTTATAATCATTCGATAATCAATCTCGCCTATCGTTTATGGCCTGCATGGATCTTGAAATGTTTTCTGTATACTTAACTATTTCCAAAAATATTTGGGCAAGTGCATCGACCTTTAATTCGACTGGTAATCTATTGTGATTTTAATAATAGTCGCTATAATGAACCATAGTTGTCATATGGAATGAGGGATATAGAAAATACAAAAATGCGCTCAACATAAACTGGTAAACACTCCAAAATTGTAAAGGTGCTATTTTTGTGCTGTATACTTGATAACATAGTGTAAATAGTAGCATGCATACAATTCATACTCTTAGAGCAATAGAGGAAAGTATTTTCCACAATAATATCATTTTCTGAACCCTAAAACCATCGTGTATTGTTGAAAAACCAGCAAGTTGCGGCATCCGTGAAATTAACTGTGGTCTGTTATGTGTTACTACTGCCTAACATTAACAAGGACAGACGACCTACCAATTTTTTTAGCAGTTATAGTTAATTTATAGTTGTAACACAAGATCTGTTGCATCTAGGTTCTCCACTGAGAAACTGTTGATGCAGGCTAAGAAGATCAAGGTCGTTGTTTTCGGACTGGTCCAAATGAGATGATACCGCCCACTTGACACCGTCTATTGTACTGGAGAAACGCTTTCGAGAACATGCGAAAACAGGAAAGTCGGCAGCGTCGGTGCCCCCGTCGACACAAATATGACCATAAACATTGATTCTTTCGATCAACTAGCAACTCGAATTGGGCGAATACGGTTGAAGAGGCGCCTATACCGGCGTTGACATTCTTCATCGTCTACGCACTCACATATAGTCACGACTATGACGACGTCGAAGAGTACTATATAGACATGGAAAAAGCTCTACAGAGATGACCATACCTTTATCAACGTTATCACTGCCAATCCGCACGGTAAAATTAGTTAGTGGTTTAGTGAGATCTCTTTCTTTTCCCGTTATAACATTACTAGGAATTTCTCAAGGTTTACAACTTAACGACTATGCTTCACAGGAAAATAGCTATTATTCTCAATAATTTATAACAGCTTGGTTTTTGGATGTAAATCTCAAACTCGTTTTCAATTTGGGCGATCATCTGTCGGAAGAAACTCTGTTGTACATCACAGTTTGACAATCAGGAGCGCTTTCATCCCGGTCGACAAGTAAATCATTGAGGACAAAACAAAAATGTTACATTTCTAGTGCTTAAAACTTGTATAGGAGTCTATTTTTATTATTCAGTAATTGAGCAGAAAAATTACTTGTTTAAATAATTTTCGAAGTCTTAAGATAGTCGTGGAAGAAGAGCATATTTCTTTTAGAACGTTGACGGCACGAGGAAAAGACCGTTGGTCGGCTAAAGATATGAGGAAATTCATTTCAAAGGAGAAGCTTTTGAAGCCAGTCAAGGTAGAAGAATCTGCATGAAGACATTATCATTTCAATGGTTTAATTTTCACATTTCATAAACAGTTCTTAAATGCAATTTTTGATCACCCAACATTCATCGTGTTCTTTGTTTACTTCCTTTCTTTTCGTTAAGATTTCTATAGCATTTCGTGCTATCACTATCACTTTCCTCCAACATTTCTTGTCTTGTGATGCTTACATGTACATAATTTGATTTTTTTTCGTAGACTTCTGAAGTTTTGACGAGCATTTTTTTTAAATCTTCCATCATAGCCTTTTCTATGTGAATAGATGAATTTTATTCAAATAAATCTCGTAATTACTCGTGTCAATGGTGGCAAATGATGTAACGACTTTCATACTCAATCACAAGGTCACAATCTTTCTTTTTATCTATGCAGCTAACAAAAATTTGCACATAGTCGCTAATTCCATTAATCTCTAACTCAGGACAGCTATGCTTCAGTTTAACATGCAAGTTTTATCAAATCACTCTGCTTTCAAATTATTCTAGTTCATTTTACAATGAAGCGGACGATGTGTTCGCATGTAGACCGAGTGAGATCGTTAAGGTGAGCTCTTAAATGCAGATGGCGACATAATCTTAGAAAGTCAGCAAGCATTACGGTATACTATCGATTTTTTATCTCTACCGTTCTTGACTAAGCAACTACAATCACTTTAGCAAAAAAAATGCACCCCTACCTCTTGAGGGGTTGAGGATATAAGTGCAATACATCCATTTTCTAGTTCTTTGATTCAGTTTTACTTCCCTTGTTCAATATTTACCAATTTACAGAATCAAGATCAAAGAAAAGATAATGGGAAAAAGAAGAGAACACTGAACATTGGATCAGCGCCACATTGTCAGCAATAGCGGAAATTAGCGAGCAAGTGGTGTCAGCTGTGACGACTAATTCCGTCATATCGCTTGTATGTTTTTGCATGAAACCAACCAGAAATGTAATTAATAAAGTAATTTGAAACTGTGAGAAGTTATTCACTACAATCTTTGGCTTCATTATACTACAATAATATAAAGTATTGAAAAACAGCATATCGATAGAATGTTCCATCGATATAAAGTGTATTAATATTGAAACAAAACTCCTCAGGCTCTAAGTCTACGTGAATAGAAGCGTCTTCGACGGGGATAAATAGTAAATTATTAGTTTATGTTTGTTTGTTGCTTTTGCGCAGTTGTTTCAATCAAATAAATTGTTCAATTATAGACTAAACAGTAGATGTAAAGCTTGCTTCGTTGGGTATCGTGCTATGATTTCGAACTCGTTTGAGGTAAATTCATGATTTAAAAAGTATTCTACGTGAATAGAAGCGTTTTCGACGGGGATAAATAGTAAATTATTAGTTTATGTTTGTTTGTTGCTTTTGCGCAGTTGTTTCAATCAAATAAATTGTTCAATTATAGACTAAACAGTAGATGTAAAGCTTGCTTCGTTGGGTATCGTGCTATGATTTCGAACTCGTTTGAGGTAAATTCATGATTTAAAAAGTATTCACTCCAAGGTTTTGGAAGAACGTTTTCTCTTTCAAATTTTAGCATTATTATACATCATTATCTATATGATTAAATTTTTAAAAATATTTTTGTTACATTTCTCCTCGTTATTTCACAGATGAGCTTCCACAAAACTGCAAGCCAGAGCTGAGTTATAAGAGGCGATACTGATCTCTTGGTGCCTGTAAAAATCAGATTTCACCCATTCTGTAAAAAAGGTGATATATACAAAACACTATGAAAAGAGTATAACATATGTAGTGTTTTCTCAACTGAGTTTCTCAAATATTTGTTAGCAATAACATTACTCATCTGCCGAAAGTTCGAAGACCACATACTCGTTAGCGAGGAAAATCCGTAAAAAGCTTATGCTCGTTGCTTGTGAGCTTACTTCCGAAACACACGAAATGAACGTAATGCCTGCTTGGACGAATATCATGGTAGTATTCTTTATTAGAATTTTGTTCTATCATTCCTATAAGTTTCAGCCTGTGTCACACCTTACATCATTATCAATGAGGAAGACTGAGTCAACTAATATGCATTTCTAAGATCATCATCCTTATTGTTACTAGCCAAAAATTTGTGCAAGAAGCTTGATATCACTTAAAGTTATAAAGCTTAGGTAAGAAAGCTATAATTCCATAGTAAAAAATCGCTATCTCATGGAAAAACAATGACCATAAAAGGCGAAACTACTTTTTATTATACCAGAATCAATAAAATATCATCTGGTTGTCTCCTTTATGTACTAATTTTTTAAATCAAAATCTTTGTGTCACATGAAAATTTCTGCAGTCGTCATTCGGACTTTTAATCCTTGGCATAAAGCATTTAGGATTACTCGCATCCTTCAAAAGGTTGTTTTTTAAAGCCATCTTACATTTAACGTGCACTTATCTTAGCTAGGGAGAGTGTCACAAAAACTAACATATTTCACGTTTTCTACTCTTGCTCTTCTTTTTTTTTTTAAAATGCGACGTGGTAAATGGATATACCTTATTTTTTATACTTAGTTTTCTAAGTATTGCTTATTTGTCCAAAATGTAATATTCCTTTTTGAAATTAAAAATAAGTGATCGAATATAAAAGAGTGATTTTTACATAAACGAATATAAAGAGTAAAGTGACGACACGGAGTATACAGTTCATATTCATTGGTATCAATGGATTCAAACTGTGAAAATCGAAAATTTCAGGGTTTACCATTTTATCTACACATGTCTATTCACTATGACCAGTCAACATCCGAAAACAGCATTCGATTTCCTCACCTACAATTGGACCATCCAACACTTGAACAAATCAGCATCGAGCGGGTGAAAAGCGTCGAGAAAGCGTGCAAGAGACTTTTTCGAGTGCCTTCGGATTTAATGTAGTAATCATGTCGAGTGCCAAATATAGTTTAGTTTTCAAGCTGATATTTCCTTAAATATACCCCATTAAGAGATGCCATTAAGACACCATTTTGATACTGTGCTGGATTAGTGTTTTACTTAATTTGGGGTCAAAATTTAAAGATGATAATTTGCCTAGATTTAAACACACCTATAATTTTGAATTTCATTTTTAACTACCTATTTCTGTTAATCGGTAGTGTTATTATCAATCGAAATAACGGCTAAGACACTGAGATATTTGCAAAACTTCGGGGCGGTGCGAACTTCCAACCAGATGATTGCCCTTTCCGGGGGGTCACCAGTTATCCATTACACCATCCGTGCCCCTCCCTTTGCCTTTCTCTCAGCGTGCTTTATTTTACTATACACCTATAACTGTTCCAAAGCAGCATTCCGTATATGTGAAGCTAGATTTAACACAAATATTGCTTACCAGCACTTCTTTCCGCTGTATACTTTTTCGTCAAAGAATGATAGCCAATAGAATAAATCTACTCACAAAGGTCTGAACTATTCGCACTTTTAACGTTAGCTTTCTTTCAACCTATCCTCAATAACGGATACTTCGCCGATCTTGTTCGTATTTTAGCAATAAATATCCGATTTTGAGCAGAAAATTGAACACCACTACAACATCGTTAAAAAAAATAACTTTATCGGCCAAAGTGAAAGCCTTAATAAGTACTGAATTTTTTTTTTAACTGTACAAGTTTAGACATTCCATCCATGCAGAAGATAAGATTTTTTAGTCTGAAGTCGTCAAAGGCCTGTTTGGTCGCTTCTGAATTGATGTTTAGTGCGAATGAAGTTGTCCAGGATTTTGAAGTGGCAGTAATCCGTAATTCCCACTTTAAATTAGTAAACATGTCCAACTCCAACATGTCCTTCTACACTACCACTTGCAATTCGCGCTGCTTATAATTACATAGTAGAAACCGTCTTTACCGATCTTTCATCAACATCCTATATTCCAATTTTTAGTACATTATAGCGACTTCTGCACACTAATTCTTGCCGTAGTAATTTTCCCAGGATTTTATGCGTTATGATTTCATGTGCTCAATAACATCCATGACCAGTGGCCGCAAAATTCTTCGAGCGTAATTTCGCACAAATGTGTTTCAGGGTTTTCTTCATGTGTCTTTTCTCTTGGTCATCATAAGGGTAGCTGCGATCCTTGTAATCCTCAAGCTGCTTTTCTCCATCAATAAACATTCCGAAACGAACGTTGTAACCATTGATCATTAGCAATTCTCTGACCAAATGCAGTTCAATGCAACCAGTTTCAACGATTTTGCGTCACTGTTCAATTGAAAGTTAAAAAAGTCAAATTTTGAAACGACATTATCTCAGTAGTCCAAATCAATGAAGGACAATGGACAAACCATTCGGCATTGGTCACTATCGTTGATTTTCTGAGCAATGCATCATGGATTCGACTTCAGGCATTGTAAAAGTGATTGAACGCAATGAGTTCCGGTTACCTGGCAATGTATGAAATCACTGGCCTTATCCTCCCAGACTAGTCTGGCACCAATTTCTCGTTACCAGAGGAAGGAAGGACTTGATTAGATCGGCTCTCAGATCAAACACTCAGATAGTGCTTATTCCATTGCACCTCTAACTAGTACGCTACAGGTACCCACCCAGAATCAGTACAAGTTAGTATTAGAACAAGATCACTAAGAAAAATGGTGAAAAAAAACGTGAACTTTTCGCGTTACGAAATTGGGCAATCTACTCTAAATAATCCAAATATTTCCTCAATCTTTTATAATTTTTTGCTGCATTACCTTTACAATCAGTTTTGTGGTTTATCAATTGATTGAAACCGTTTATGCTCATCTCTGACACAGTCGACTAATCTGTTCTCCACACCCCATGAGCACCAGGAGCACAATGATTTTTTTGTATGAGGCTTTCTGTTTTCAATATCTGTGATAAAAGATATCCACGGCAGGCTTGCCAAGCTTTGTCATTGCAATGCAGGACCTAACAAAGGTGTAGCTTGTCAAGTTCCTCCTATTACAAGTCGGGTTTATTTATTGGAATCTACCTCACACGGTGTCCCATTTCTACCACCTCACTTCATTTCAGCCTTCTGGTCAGTTGACATGCAAAATACAATCCATGCACATTGAGAAAAACTCATAGATTTATTCATGAGTATGGTTACCTGTATTTGAAAAATATAAATCATTCCGACAATTCAGAAGCCAAAAATCCATCTCTTCAGCGTTTCACTATCTACTAACGTAGTCGTTTTTGGCATAGTTCTAATAAGTTAGCCACTAACTATGTGTCTGGGATTAACTGAGTTGAATTTTTTCACATATCTCCGTGGAGTATTTTGAATTATGGACGAAGATTAGGGCGAAAAACAGGAGCAAAGTTGTTCTTCCATTATCCGACGTCAGATGTTCTGCGGGTCCCAGCACATCTCTTATTGGTTTCCTCGTATTCACCATCTACGAAGGTCCACGGATTTGTGTGTGGATTCGGCTTGAAAAAAATAGGAGAAAACGAGATCAAACTCGGGCGTTGTTGCAGAATAGAGTATTTAAAACAGCAATGAGGATTAGGCCAAGGAATGCACAGGGCGACATTTGTTTCAAAAAAATCGTAACGGCGAGTTCTACCTTGGAAAATATAAAAGTCGCTGTCATTCCCCTGCTACGGTCGAAGGAGCTGGGCCACGAAACCCTGCCTCACTCACCATAGTTGCCGCATCTCTTATCTATCGTCTACGACTTTTTCAAGCATCTCGACAGCTTCCTGTTCGGTAAAAATTTCAGAAACAAACGAAGGCTTAAACTGCATTCAATGACTTCATCGCTTCCAAAAATGCAGAATTTTATGCAACCGATATGTGCCTCGTTCGCAAAAATGTGTAAATTTTAAAGGTTTTTATTACGGTTAAGAAAGCTTACTCTGAGCTAAGATGTGGCTTTCTAAGAAATAGCCCACATTTTTGACGTCGGGATGCAAAAGCAGAATTTTAGAGGAGATTTTAGGACATGGTATGGGTATTGTAGAACTAAGAATATTAGAGTACAACTTTCTCTACATCAACTTCATATAATAGAAAGAAGTGGTAGAACCACTGTGTTTCTCAAGTAGAATTGGATTCAGATCTTTATGTTCACAATTGAACAGAAGCATTGTTTCCTGTTTTGGACTACTTCCAGTGTTTTTTTAACCTGTTATATTTTCCTGCAAAAATAGTGTATAGCTAATATTTAATAATCACCAACCGTGTTAGGTGAACTAATATCTTGCTTCAGTTTTCATCATTTCTTAGCAATATTTCGTAACACCTTTGCTTTGCTAGAGATAATACAAAAACTTTATTACTAAAGATGATGAAAGGCAACAGATTACTAATGAAGAACTGAGATATAATCGAAATAGCCTCTTTCCGGTTCAGTCTACTAACAGTCTTTACTCTAAATCTCCTTGATCAGCCGGTTCTCTCGTCATATAATATTTATATATTTTTATTTATTGTCATGTTATTTTTGAAGAAAGAAGCTCATTTACAGATTGCAGATGATTTGAATCATTCCACGAAGATGGCGGTGAATTGAGGCTGTAGGGAAACTTGTAAACTGCAGTGATGTCAACTTAATACTCGACATAATCCTAATGTTCTAAACCTTTAAGATTTACCTAACTTCTAAGCAATTGTGAATTTCTACAAGATGTTTGCAGGTGTATTTCCAAGCACAGATCTAATCTTCATTCGAGGACAATTATTTGAAAAAAACAACACGCGTGATTGTGCTGCTTATGGAGAAGACTCAGGTGGCTGTCATTTCAAAGCCTAGCTGCCTACTTATTAACAGCTGCAGATTAATTAATCAAGCGCAAAAACTATTCGGTAGTGTTATTTACGAAGCACTAAAGTACTAAAGATATTAACAGAAAATGAGCATTTTATTGATGTTTACTTTAAACGCATGTTTCCCTGGGTATTTTTATAGTCGTTCTTCTTCAAATAATATGCGAACCCCAGTTCCCAGTAGTTTTAAGGAGTGCAAAGAAAAAAACCTCTATAAACCACTCGAATGAGGGTTGTACAGATTTTCGGCATGCGTTAATATGCAATGACTTAAGTCCTTATGTGACGTCATAAAACATAAAATAACGGATCAAAGGGATCGTCGTTGATCAATCCGTGAGGCGATGCGCCATGCATTCGACTTCAGCAGACATCATTGAGATGGTTGAATATATATTCAATTTATACAAACTTACGATATCTGACAAATGTAAGAGTCTAAATAATTTTCCGATCCCAGAGTGATATGGACGACTTAGTAAGCCCGGAATCGAACCAAGGATCAAACGTGAATTTTAGGGCGCCTCTAACCACTGCGTCATACTGTCGTCATGTGGAGTCATACGATGATTGAATGGTTGCTTTTAACTTTCAACACATTACATTCGAGATTTATTTGATCCAGTGCATTCAATGAGAAAATAATGAACGCTTTTAACTTTAAATTAATATATTGTCGGTTCGTATTGAACCTTAATACTTGGAATAAAACCATTGAAATCTATAGATTTTTGCCTACAGATATCCCATCAAATTAAAATTCTTATTTTCTAAAGGCAATGATATTCTTTTCACATTTCAGAGAGAAAGCCTTTATCTCCAATACAAAAGCTGTTCAATTCAACAACACAATATTTCGCCCTAGAATGCATAGACGTATTTTTCGTAGCTCCGTTTGTATTTGCGGCTACCGCGCTTATTTGAAAAGTTTGAAAAAATTTAGATTTGGTTTCATTTTTTTGGAATGTTTTGCTTCATTTGTAATAGATTTACATTACACTTGGAATGGTAGAGTAAAGTTGTTTTTATTGGTATGTAGATTTCCCAATTCCCTTACTATTAATGAAGAAATTATAGTCTGTTATCGAAAATACAGTTTCGTTACGGAAGTGTTAATAATGATTACTGAACAAATTGCATAATATACTTAATTTTTCAAATAGTGGAATAACATTGAAGTTCGCAACTTATTTATTTTCATTTTCCAATAGAATATAGTGCTTGACAGTTGCAATAAGCCGGAACTCTTAACATTTTATAGTTCTCTCGCACAGTTCGACGAGATCTACAATATTTTTTTTAAATCGTCGCGCAATATCGAATAAATAAACTGTAGGAGACACTATTATTGACATTCATAATCATAATGAATGCTTTCCTAAGCACAAATCAACAATTAAGAAGCGGTGGAAACTGCCTGCTGGCGGTCATAGGGATTTTATAGTGACGTGTTGATTTCTATCCATTTCTAGCTGGTTATCATGTTTTTCATTTCACGAATAGATGTGTAAAAGATATGTACGTGTTGTTTTCTTGATTTCGCTGATATAAAAGTAAACCGTCATCTCAGTGGTCTCAAATGAGTTCTCTACCTCGTAAATATACTCGCGCTCAACTTGGTGCTCCTCGTAGGTTTTTTGGAATTCAAAAATTCATATTTATCATTTTGAAATTTCCATATCGATTACTCAGAAATAATATATCGATTTTCTTAATGCTTTCTCTATTGTGTTTGAGTTTTACTGTTACGTTAATGTTAGTGGATTTTTAACGTTTAATCTGGATGACCGTTGCTAGAGTCAGTATGCATTCCAAATATATTTTTTTATTTGTTGTTCTCTTTAATACCTTCAGACACTTCCAAAATGTCTAGCATTGCGGATGATGAAGAGATAGTGGAAGACAGATTCGATGATCAGAGTTTCGACGATGCCCCGCTTTCAGATCGTGAATCAAACTGTGAGTTTGCACTAGAATTGTTGTATACTAATTAACGAGGTACTCGTAGAATTTCCTCTGCAATCTACCATGTCGTGATGTCATTGTGTAATACTTTTTTTTTTAATTTAGTTGATGAAAAGGAAATGCATGAATATGACAATGTTCAACAATCCGTTGACGAAAGGTATGTGTTTTGCGCAACAGATTGTTTTTAGCTAAAACAACTTCGAATGTATAACCTATTTAACAGGATTCATTCTTTCCTTTCCACAATTCCGGAGGAATCGAAGATTGGAGACATGCCAAATAGTGGTTTGCGCTTTAGTTCTTAATCTTAATCAGTATTTGTTGTTTTGGTATATGAGACTTCTAATCTTAAGCTCCACTTTTTATTTTCAACCACACTCATGTCTTTACGCAGATGAAATAGGTTCCTATACTTTTACAATTAACCATTCTGTCATCAATAAGTCGACATCCGTCGAATAGCAATACCTTCAATAACGATGATTGTTCATCCTTTCGGGCGGTTTCTGTCAAAAGCAGCGAATTTATTTCAGACCGTTAGTTTTGTGTTATTAGTCATCCAATATAAAGAACTGATAAGTCTCACTTTAGAAAAACCAATTGACATCATTCAAAGAGAGCAGGAATCATTTCTTCGCGATCATGGCCGCTTCATTTTAAACGATCCAAGGTTTGCAAACTGTTCCAACAAGTCTATATCTATTTACCATTTTATTTCTCTGTATTGAAGGTTCAATCAGAGCAATTTCGAGAAGGAGAATAGTTGGGAGCCAAGCATTATTAATCATTCTTCGTGCGAAAAAACAAATAAGGCTAGATTTTCCCAAGGCCTTCCAGTGCCGGTATGTCTTTTAAAACTTTCTCAGTTATTCGTTTCATCAACTATATTACTGCAGGATAATGGTGATTGTTGCCTGAAATCTGACGGAACATGCTTGAATGCTGCTAATGAAGCACCTTCAGAAAGCAACAACGGCGCGGTTGGTATAATCACAAGTATTTCGTTCTATCATTATTAAACGATTGAATATCTTGTTCCAGGTTTCCGTTAGTACTAAAATGTTTTGTCAGAACATCGTAAACAAGGAAAACATAACGAGTGATGTTACCAATAAAGACTACGATCACATGCTATTAGACATGCAAAAAGTGATTAAGAACTTTCTTGGAACTGTTACTGTATGTTTTAAGCTTCCTGAGGCGTTCAAATTTCAGCTTAATTTGAGTCATAGTTGGAGTACTCCCAAGCGGATTCTGGATTCATCGTATGTTACCAACGAACCGACAAACCCTTCTGTTTCATCTTCAGGAGTCGTACAAACGAGCACTCCTATTTGTGTGTTACTGCATTTTCATATTAATTCTATAGCCATCCACTGCATATTCACTCTTTTACATATATATATATATATATATATATATATATACGTATGCACACGTACATACATGTGTATATACATATATATATGCATATATATACATATATGTGTATATATACATATGTTTTTTAGCCTTAATAGCCAAAGCTACATCTCGACATCATGATCTTGCTAAAGAATTCCATGGTATATCTCTGATCCTGCCTGAAGGTAATTTACATGGAAAAATTGGCTTTAGTTCGGGTTCCTTTTATGTGTATAGAGTTGTTTTTTCTTTTTAGCTTCATCTACACTTGATGAGCACTCTGTTGCGGAAACCACGGGATCGCTTCATTTAAGTATAAGGACAATTCAAGAGGTTTTAAAGGAATACCTTTGATCCTAACGAAGAGTGTATCTTCGATAATCAAAAATTCTGAAACGAGTATTTATTGTCTTAACTTAAGCAAGAAGTATATTTAAAAGTGACTATTACACATAAGTTAGGTTAGTAAATTCTTGCGAAACATTGATAACCCTGGCATGAAAAACAGCATAGTTTTTCTCAGTTATTTATTCGTTAAAAAAGAGATCGCGGTGTTTGAGTTCTTGGAAGAACGGTGGAATTATCTCTAATGTCGAATCTTTTAACCCGTTTATGAAAATGTTTCTTATTAGTCGGACACCTTTCCAGAATTAAAACGAAAAATTTTTCAGAAACAACCCTCTGGTGCTTCCACAGAATCGTTAATGAAGGTGTTGGAAGAGCATAGAAAAAGTCGAGTGAAGGCACGAAAAGCTCATAATCACCTTTTTGCGCCTCCGGTTTCATATATGTCAGTGCATATATCTTAATTAGTAAAAAAAGGTGCATTCACACTGCTCTATTTAAGTAAACCATCATTGCCGTGTACCTCGCGTAATCTCTCTTCCACTAAATCATGTAGCAGTGGTGGAATCATGGTAGGAGCTGTCTTTTATAGTTGCCGCAATAACATTGCGCAATATATTTGTAGTTTAGGCTGGATTCGCTGTGGCAGAAAATGCTTTGGTAGGTTAAGTTCCAAGTGTTTCTGTAAAGGCTGTCTTCCTGATTTATTTTCAAGGCTAACATATTCTGTTCAGGATAAAACTACAGATATGAATAAGACAATTGTTCCTGACAATGAAATGGTTTCAAAGGTTTCTGCCACATTGACGGTTGTTCTTTGACTTTATTTTGCTATCGTTCTATTTAGCATGATTCATTTTCCTTTCAGCTCTTTATTTTGCTCGCCCACCCACTACTTTTTTATTGCTCTTCTCCATATATTTAATCTATACAGCTTCCCGATGCAGACGTTATATCACGCGTCGCCTGAGAAGCTTATTTTGTACAAATTAAAGTTTGCAAAATTTTTTTGCAAACGGGTTAGTTCTTTTCGCGACGGAACTGTTCTAAGAAGAAGGAAACTAAGAGTACCAGCTTATTATTATGATTCCATATGTTTTATCATTGAAGACATTAGAGATACTCGACTCTATCGTAACAACTCGTATAACCTAAACGTTTTGCCATCAACTTTTGAACCTTTTGGTATACCATTTATATATATACTTGTGGAGTTTGTATATATGTATATATACATACAAACAAACATATATACAAACATATATACATATAACATTTATATATTTATAGTATATATACATATATATAACCTCAGGAGGGGCTGGTGTAGAGCAGTGATTAGAGGTGAATTTGCAATATGCACTGTATCGAACAAAGGTTCGATCCCTTCATCTAAGGTCACCATGCCTTCATCTCTCCGTGGATGACGAGTTGGTTAAAACTTGTTTGGAAGGATAAAAGCACTAACTTGAAACATCATTGGGCCACCTTTGGCTAGTGTATAGGCCAAATACGCATTCAATCATTCCTATGATGGTTGATGGAATCGACCACATGCCACTTCCTTCATGGTCTAATCAAAGCCGAATAGTTAATCCTTTACCTAAGGAGCTTCTACTCACCAATTTGAAAACTCTTTGAGCTTGTGCAATCTTTCCAGCGTCCTAGAGAGGTTTTCAAACAGGAAATTTTCTCTACTGAAGCAAAGTTAGCAATTCGCATATTGTTTAGAAGACATTTTAAAAGTCTCCAGTTCTACTTTCATTGTAAGCTAAGTAAGACAGATTTTCAAATTTATCTCTTGATGGGATTTGGGATTCAAGAGGATGGAATACATAAGCGAAGTTTGGAATTCCTCTTAATAGTGTTAACAGTTGTTATGTGAAGGCACAGTCTAATAAATATGTTCATCTCTTCAAAAGATGTTGGTACCCTCGATTCTGATTCGTCGCCTGCCCAAGCCACTTTACTTTCACAACGAGATATTAGAAGTACTCCAAAAATTCTTAAAGTTCTGTTCATTCTCCCAGAAGCTGCAGTCCATTGCAAAATCTGTTCTCGATAATCCAAGTGTCGTGATGCATCATATTGCTCCACCACTGAAGTCATCTTTGTCCTTCTATGTACTTCTCTTTACTTTCTTCGCATATGAGAAACACTGGATGTTTCGGTGGCTTATGAATTGTATTTTTTACACTCGTTGAACAATTCGAAAAAGTTCAGTTCTCTTCGGCCGACATAACACAAGCGTTTATTTGAACATACAATTTAACATCCAGTTCAACTGTATCACCTGTATTCCCGTTGATCTTCGATTGAATCAAGCGGGCGCCAGTAATTCCTCCATCTGTCCCTGTCGCGTGCAAGAGTGGTCCAAAGGGTTCTGCTCGCTCTAGGGACACGTTGAGCATCATACCATTCGTTCAGCGTGTTTGTAAAGAACTCTGAAGAATCGGGTCGGTGGTCTTCCTGTTGTGCGCTTGACATCCCGAGGAATCCAATCCGTGGCGGCTCTTGTCCATCGGTTGCCATTTCGTCGCATCACGTGCCCGGCCCACCTTATTTTTGACATTTTGGCGTAAAGGACGGCGTCTCTAATTTTCGATCGTTGACGTAGGTCCGAGCTTCGTATTCCCTCTCTCACTTGCGTGACACGCGACACTCCTAGCATCGCCCTTTCGCTGAGTGTTCTTTCATCCTGCCTACGTAGCGATCAGGTCTCTGATGCGTATGTTAATGCAGGAAGCATCGTTGATTCAAAAATGTGGGCACGGAGTCGAGTGTTCTTCATCCTCTTCACTACATCCTCGATGCTCTTAAAAGCTCCCTAAGCTGCTCTCTTCCTCCTGCTCAGCTATGGAGCTACGTCATTCATCATTTGAGTTCTCGAGTTCTTCTAGGTACACATAACTGTTGCATTCGGAGATATTTGTTCCGTTGAGCTTAAATGGGGCCTTTGAGACCGATCCGTTTTCATGAATACCGTTTTCGTCATGTATAGTCGAAGACCAATACTTCCACATACTCGGTCAATGTCGGCAAGCATTCGTTCCGCCTGACTGATGTTTGATGTTATAAGGACGATATCATCAGCAAAGCGAAGATGGTGTAGTTGCCGACCATCATTTTTCACTCTTTCATTGTCCCATTCCAATTTTCGCATAACGTCTTCGAGGCTCGATGTGAAAAGTTTTGGCGACATTGTGTCGCCTTGTCGAACACCCCTCTTTACGTTCATTTTAATTGCGTTGTAAAATGGCGATACGGTATTCTATTCGTGAAATTCTTCTATAGCTCACGAAGGAGTGGTGTTTGGGTAGCGACGCCCTGGTTTCCCAGAGCTTCTATAACCGCTTCTGTCTCAACGGAGTCAAAGGCTTTCCTCAAGTCGATGAAAGTGAGACAGAGCGGTCTTTTATACTCTCGTGATAGTTCGATGAGCCTCGTTATTGTGTGTATGTGGTCTATCGTACTGAATCCTTTTCGGAACCCTGCTTCCTCGCATGGCTGTACCTCGTCCAATGTTCTGTCCATCCTGTTGAGAATGACTCTAGTAAAGAGTTTATTTACGACGGACAGCAGGCAGATTGGGCGATAGTTGCCAATGTCGTGGAGGTCTCCCTTTTTGTACAACAACACGGTTTTGCTGGTCTTCCATTGTTTGGAACCTTGCATTCTGACAGGTAGCCTGTGAAGAGACGAGCCAGTGCATTTGCACACCCAAATCGGTTATGCAAAATCTTCGGTTTACTATGATGTGGTCTATTTCACTATGGTACTCTCCATTGGGGGATTCCCACGTCCAGCGTTGAGAGAGGGGCTTTTGGAACTGTGAGTTACCATGGATTGTCTTGGTCGTCATGATAAACTCGGATAGCCTCTCTCCCTGTTCGGTCCAATCTTAGCGTTGAAGTCGCCAATTATGACTTGGAAGGAGGTATGATCTTCTCTGTAGAACTTCTCCAAGTCCATATAAAACGCTTCGACCTCATCTTCGTCGTAGCTTGAGGTAGCTGCGTAGACGACGTAGATAATTAGAGCCGGCATAGGCCCACATCTCTTCAACCTTAACCGTCCGATTCGGGTTGTTAGTTGTTTAAACGATTCGATGTTCATGGCCAAACTCGTGTTGACGAGGACACCAACGCCTCCAACTCCTCTATTGTCGCATGTTCCAAGGAAGAGTTCTTTTCCAGAATCATAAACGGCGTTAAAGGAATGATGTCTCCTCGTCTCAGCCAGTCCGATGTCGTCGTATCTGATCTTTCTGGCCTGCATCAGCAAGTCCTCAACAGCGGACTCAGATGCAAGCGATCTTGCGTTGTAGGTACAGATCGTCACCTTAGTCCTATCACATTTAGGTAGCCCAGATAGCCCTGAGATTGTAGCAGCCTCTCCGTACTCGTCCTACCCAACGCTGCCTTATCGGGGGCTCTTTCGTGGTCAGGGGAATGACTCTCATTTATTTTACTCTGTTTGGCATCTTTTGTACCCATGGGGTAGCTTGCCGGGCTCTAACCATGGGGGCTGAATATACTAATGAGTAGCTTGCCAGTCTTTCCCAGAGTTCATTGCAGTTGAGTGGACAGGACTCCTAACCGCCTCCCATGTACTTCCTAGTCACTTGCTTGCAGGCTTTTGGCCGAATTGACTTGTAGAATACAATTTGCACTGCCAGATCTGCGCAGCAGAAAAAGAGTGTTCATCCCTTTGATCCACCTGCTGCTCTGGGAAGCACAAGGTCGCTTTTGGTTCGCGTTTGACCCCCTATCCGCCACCTGGGGACGCGCCACGTAGCCTCACGACTAACCGGCTCGAGATCCATCAGTGAGGAAAAACCTCAGTGAGTGGAAATCCGTGGAACATCCAGTTATTACCAGCAATTGGTTGTTTTTCATTTGAAATCTCTTTTAAGAATCATAGTTGTAGTACTGAATTTATAAGAGGGTAGAGTTTTTGGCGTTGGTCAATAACTTTGGGATTTACAACCTATTAAGCTGAGCCTCGAACAGGTAAAATATTTGCCCTATACGATCTTGCGTGGCCTACCGATGTTTCCAGGTAATGCTTTTTTTTGGAACCACTTTCCTGATCTCAAAGGATGGAGAGTTCGGTTTGTTTGGAGCGCGAGATCGAGCCAAGCCTCGTTTATTATAGGGTTCCTAGGCGATAAATACTTTTCTTTAAAGTGGATAGTTGTAAATGTTGTATAAAATTGGAGAAATATACTACATGTGTTGCAAAATCGACCGCCAAAGGCGACAGCAACGTATTTCAATAGAAACATGGAAAACTAAATAGATAAGCCGAATTGTAGAGCCGAATACACAAATAAGGGGCGGGCTATTGCGAAACTACAGTGAAAATCATGAGTCACATATTATTCGTTGCGTGAGAGATGAGAAATTATACGTTGTTCCATGGGCTTGACACAAAAATTTAGACGTTGTACACGTTGTCTTAGGTGGGTTAAAAAAGAGATTAGATCAAGACGAACTGGAAATATATCTGGCTAAAAATTCACCTCTCAAAATGCTTTACATGGTGAAGACTCTACTCCGAAGCGAATGGTACCGCCAACATTCATTTGAATATTATTTCCTTCTCGGTTTCTTTTTGATTTTCTTTTTTTTATTTCCTAATGTATACATTTTAGAAAATGGATCATGGTGCTGCTTGTAATCAAGGGAAGGTTACATGCGAGGGAGAGGTGCGTTGTGAGGCGGTTTTTTTGCTTTTATGATTTTAATAGTTCCTCTTTCTCTTACAATATTCGTTCCTGGTGGTGATCCTTTTCGAGCATCGCGACGTTTGCGTGTGTTATTCTATAAAATACAAACGTACAAATCTTTTGAAGTTGCAACTACAACTGGGTGGCTTAAGCCACAATCATTATTGTCAGCCATCCCAATGTTCACCTTAAAGCTCTCTTGCATCTTATTCTGTCTCTCTGATATCTTTCTGGGCCATTTATAATGAATAGAAGAATGATTGTAAAGTTGCATTCAAACCCCGTATACAATCCATTTTCCATCCTTGGATTAGGGTTATAAGGCAACGAAAGCAATAAAGGGAAAGCTAGGCAAGTACGATCTAATTAGCAAGCACTCTATGTATAATAAGTAAACAATTAGTATTTGTGTATAAATTTTTGTGTTCGCTCTCATCAACTTCCGTGCTGTTGTTTGCTTGTTTATTAGCTATTCAAGCTGTTTTTCATACATATTTTGGTAATTGTACGCATATCTCTATGATGAAACTTCACTCCGTTAGCTGCATAGTACTATATGTTGCGTCCTATTGCTGTTTGTGAGTAAATGTAAGCCAAAACCAACTATGTATTTTTTATGATCAAAAATATAATTCCTATATCTGTTGTGCTGGGATGGTTTGCACACAACATACATTAGTCATAATCATTCTTGATTCTGTGTATACTGGTTGATTCTATGATTGGGAAGAAGTGGTGAGACACTTCAGAGCTTGAAGAAGTAAGTCCACGTATACTCTTCAAAGGTCGGTAAGGCAACTAATAGGTTTGCTAAGTTCCCCAGAGAGCGGCTCGTAGCTGTTTTTGGTCGTTATTCACTTCTTTCGTATGCCCCATACAACCTAATGACGTGCGAGTGAATGAAGTTGACGAATATATCTTTAGTTGAGCTCTCGACCGCATTCCTCTGCAAGATCATCTGGCTCTTTATCTACAAACGCTATGGTTCCATGCTTTTCACAACTGACTTCTAATCCGACGCGGAGGTTTTTTTTTCACTTACCAATAAGAATTTTATGACAGCTTTATTTTCTGAAAATTGAGATTTAGGTCTGTGCTTTATATCCCTCAACTCGAAGTAGCGTTCGGTTTCGTAGCTATTGGAGATACAGCTGTTTCGAACGTTGATGTTACCAATCGTACAGATACCTCTCTTCGAATAAGGGCGAAGCTCAGTCATTCTGGACCACCTTTTACTGTACACTAGTTATTTTCTAAAATCTTTCCTATCACTATTCAATGCTCTAATGAAGAACGACTATATTGGTTGCAGCTCTTGGACAGCCAAATCTTACTTCTGGATCCACGTCGTACTGTTCCGCTTCGAATTGAATTTTCCCCGTCTCAGATTGCTCGATTCTATACAAATGTTCTGATTGCGGTGGAGGGAGGAGATGGACCTCAAGTGAACTATAGGGTATTCTTTTTTTTCTTATAAGCTTTTATTTATAGATAATGTTTCATTGTTTCTTTTCTTTTCTTAAATCTTTGTTGTGTAACTTCAATGGTGTTAATTTCATTTTTATGGTTACTTTCAGCTGAAATAAACTCTTAATTTTTCTTTCTACTTTTTTAATACACTTCTACATAAAGCATTATTTCTTTTAAGATGCCGGTTCGAGGACTGGGTGGAGCTGCAGTTGTTAGAGTGAAGGCCAGAGATGACCTACGTATTTTACGAAATGGAACTTATATCTTACAGTCTTGTCATGAATCAACTTTCTCATTTTCGTTGACAAACTCAGGAAACCGGTTTGTTACTAACAACCGTTGTTGATTCAGAAGCTATTGGAAGAGCATTGTATGTGATTATATCTTATATGATTCATTATAAAACTTGAACTTTTAGACGAGCGTTTTCCCGTGTAGTCGTTTTATGCACTACAGAATCTGGCGCTCTGGAACACATTCCTGCTGATATTCGTCCAGCTCCTGGAATTGTGATAGATCGTGGTGACTCTAAGGAAAGGATATTCACTGTTATTTATTTTGCTTACGTCTTGTTTTTATTTTCATTTAAATGTCCTCTGTAGTAACACATTTAGATATGTGGTCGTAAACAAAATTCACTTAAAACTTATAATTATGATTTTATCCTGAAGAAAAATTTATCGTAACGCTCATCTAACTTTTCGAAAAATTTTGACGCGCTTAATATCGCCTACAGTTATTTTGCCTTTTTAAGCTGGT
This sequence comes from Mesoplodon mirus, assembly GCF_964341445.2. Taxonomy (NCBI): domain Eukaryota; kingdom Metazoa; phylum Chordata; class Mammalia; order Artiodactyla; family Ziphiidae; genus Mesoplodon; species Mesoplodon mirus. Next base: position 179,833 of record NW_028295200.1, read on the forward strand.
TTCCATACGTCTCCATTCTCCCATATCTTCAATGAACTCAATTGTCTCTACTGCGTCAACAGCAGTAAGCATTTTTGCATACCTGTATTTCTGTACTCCCTTTTGGTTTCGAAACTTATTAGATCCATTTAAAGTAGTTTTGTTGTAGCAACAGCGAACAGCTAGTGAGCTTCAAGTGATGGTATATTGGGGAGAAGAACGCACTCGTCAACGACTAAGATGGTTGATTTACTTTCTCCTCATTCTTCTTTTTTGAGACATGAATATGGTGTTTTCATATCCTTACGTTTCACTATTTTTTACTTTCTTAAAGGTATCTCTGTCATTTCAGAATAGTTTTGTACATATTTCTTACTTGTATTTTTTATAGCTCACGAAGTTTTAGTTTCGAGAAATTGAAAGACATTTCACATCTGTGTGAAGGGATTCGTTTTACGGATGCTTTTCTTGGTGAAGAGTTATCATTCTGCCCTCCTGAAGACCATCCCATTACCAAAGAGGACGTGCGACTTTTCGATCAGAAGCTGAGGATGTCTACTATATATGTGAGTCGGTAATTTTTCGCAATGTCTGGTTTTCATAGCTGTATTATTTGTAGGTTTGCTCCCAGCTAGTTCGCCTAAGGCAATCATTGGCCTCGAGCTATTCAACATCGTTTGAGAGGAGCCTTCAACCAGAAGACACTTTTTGCGAGGAATATACTTACAAAGTAGCTGTTCCTGACCAAACGCTGCAATAGATGGGATCAAATCTTATATTTAACTAGAGATTTTCTAATTTCTTATTTCGATCTCTGGATCTCTTTCACGATGTATGGTTAGAGGGTGATATAAAAGCTGTGTTTTTGTGATACATTTCGTTCCAACGCTGGAAATGCGTTTAATGTAATGTCATATTTGAAAAAAGTGAATTCAAGAGGCAAATGATGCTGTCGACATACTCTTATGGTCCTGAATACGGCCTGGATGTGGTCCATACAACAGGTTTCATGACGGAATCCTGATTGCTGTTGTTGTGACTCAAAGTTCACGATATGCAGAAGAGGGTAATCTTCGTGTAAAAATTGTAGAGAACACTCAACAAGCGTATCGGACAGTACTGATGAAGAATTCTTTTGCAACCTAAGGAGGAGGAGCGTGCGCGAGATCGACTATCTAGGATCCTTTCCTTTGAAAGTAAGACGTCATATGGCTTGTGGCTTTCAACAGAAAGAATTTTGTAATGATTTTATTTGGCAATCAATGACGGAGTCACTGACCTATCTGTGAATAAATGAATAAAGATAGGTTGAGTCTCATGTGTAGATGGAAACGAATAACGCAGAAAATTATAAAATAGTTCTACAATTCTCAATTGATCTCAAAAAGAATCCTGAATGGTTACAATACACTACTTTCGTGGAGTGTTGCTATAGTTGAAAGTGTTCAAATGGCATTTGCAATACACCTGATTTAAATACTAATGGTGCGCGTGTTGCGTAGTAGTTAGAGGTGGCCTGCAATACGCTTTCCAACAATCCTTGGTTCGATCCCGTACCCAGGCACACTAAACCTTCCATTCCGCTGGAATCGGTATATTGGTACCAGACTTGGTTGAGAGGATAAGCACACTGACGTGATAGATCGGTAGGCCACCGAAAGTCATTTTATTGGCAAATATATGCATTTATTAATCTCTACAATGCTTGATGAAGTCGAATGCATAGCGCGAGACTGATCAGCACTGATTGATTGTCCTTTATTTTTCAAATAATAACAAAAACCACAACAATATATCGTACTTGGCAAGAAAACGGAAATATCGATGAAAAAAAAAACATAAAAAAACCAAAGTGTGCATAGGATGAGACCGATGTCAAATAATATTGTGGTTTAATGAAACGAAGAAAAAACTCGAAAGAATCTAAAATGCCCAACTAATTTATGTGTGTAGGGTGGATACATATTAGAAAGGTATTTCTTCGCGATTCTTTTTATCCGTTTGCTAGCCTTAATAAAAGAACTAATTTACGTGGAAATTGTTTTGAAATTAGCAACATTGTCGCTTTTTAGATCCATGTTATATGGCTTTGGACAATTAGATCAAATTTGCCACACATTTTAAAAAGGGCAACCAGAAACAGTCAATTATTTTGTACAAAAATCCTCGACAAAATCTGGTACCTGTAACGCTGTAGATTCTCGACTAATAGATTTACGTAACCCTCACATACGAATCATTTCACATCGGATCTCTGGCTAACCGATTACCATTTTTTCGCAGGAATCTCGAAAGCTACTACTACTAAGAAGTCTTTAACAACTAGACCGCTGCTGAAAACGTTTTCAGGAAAATCGTCGATTTCAAGACGTCAAAATGCTATGCGAACAAAAGAAAAGTGTCTCGTTGGTAGAATTAGTAGATTCCAACTGTTCCTTTTTTCAGAGTAGCCATGTTGTGTTTGATCAGGATTATATCATTTTAAAAGTAAATTATGACCTTTATAAATAAATCGTCTACAATCCATCGTTATTTTATCACCTGAGATTGTTTTCATGAGAGCAGCGATTTGAATCTTCCGATTTGTTAACAGACGAACTGCTCGACAACAATGTTACAAACCAAATTCAAGGTTTAAGGGCTTCGTTGGTCTGGTGCCGCATTGAACCAGTAAGGTTATTATGTTGTTAAATGGTTAGGAAAGTGTAATCTTCTGGAATTTACTAAAGAGACATCTGGGTAAAAATATGAAGGATATTGATACTTATACTACTTCATAATTGAAAATTAAACAATTGTTGTTCAACCCTTAAGTAGTCGCCAGTTATGCGGATTTGAAGAAGCCAATTGGTCCTGAACAAGTCTGGTACCAATTCTCCGACCCGACTCCGGAGGGATGATAGGCTTAATGGTCCTCGTGTATGATCGAACCAATACCTTTCTTTTGCTGAACAGTATCACTTCTAATGTGTTATCAATTCCTAATTTTAATAGTACTCTATGAAATTTAATGAATAAATTGAATGGATTCTGCTGCCTAGAATATAGCTTTTCGGTTCGCTTCCTTAACACAAAAACGCCATGTGTACCAAAATCGGTATACACCCCTTGAAAGATTCCCAGAGGTTTTCTTACCGCACTTCTTGAAATCACTAGAAAAGAAAATTCGACGTAAATCGTATGTCCGGAATAGCTCTTCGAAAACTGTTCTCTCAACTAATAATTTATAAAAAACCTCCATTTAGAGCAGCTCAATTTGGGACAAGAGTGTATTGCTTTTTAAGAGAATAAACACTACAGATTATGGCCAATGAGAAAACGCAGATATTCCCTTGTTTAGACATTGAGGTTCATTACCTTAGGACAGCTTTTCACTATGATGTAATAATAAATCAGTAATGATAAATGTTCTAACTTACTGTGTTTCTTTTCACGACAGTGAAATTATTGGAAATAATTTGGATACATAACAGCATCATTGCAGTTCTTTGAGAATTCTTCTTCAGACTGTTCAGACATTAGGGGTGAGAAGATTTTCTGTTTGGAAACAATTATTAATTCTTATTACCACCAATTTTTATTGCTGGTTTAGACCCTTACTGTTCGAGAACATAGATATATGCGATATTATAGTACAGCCCATAAGATAGGTCCTTCTATGCAGTAAGTCCTCAGCCAAAGGAATACTTGTATACCAACACTATCGGTGTACAAATGCCTTCTCTTATTTAGAAATTCGTACATAAAGTACATCATTATGGAATGCACTACATCTGCACTAAAATTCAGTACATCCTGAATAACTTGTGAATTCTGAAGAACTTGGTTTTGTTCTTGGATCTCTTATGTGAGATGTACTGGTAGAAAGCTGTCACAATGAATTGTCACATTGTCATACGTCAGCAAAATGGAGATTTGCCATCGGACATCCAAATCACTTTCTTGACATAAAAGGCCAATGACACAATGAGATGGCATGATGAATGTTTTAAAGTGAAATAAGCTTAAAATGAAAAGTACACACACCTTAGAAAACTTACTAGTACTTTCCTACTTTGGTAGATCACTTTTTACAGATAAATAACTGGTGTTATTAAAAATTTTGCATCGTCCATGTAATGTATGTGTAAAACATGTAATGTATAATATTTTGTATTTGTATTACATTATTTTATTTATTTATATTTATTTATTATATTATTTTGCATTTGCCCTCAGGGCAGAGACGGTGATTGCATGATCTCAGGTACAGTGTACCTGATTTCTTGCAAAACTTGCGGAGACGAATATATTGGCGAAACGGGAAGACCTCTTTGTGTCCGCATAGAAGAACACCTAGATGGAAAATTTAAAAGCAAAACGAGTACTCCACTAGGCACGCATAGGACACAAAGACACAACGGAGAGGATTTTGATGTTAAGGTTAATATTCTTGCGCAAGAAACTAGCATATCGACGCGCAGGGTTCTTGACGCATTTTGCATTAACTTCAAAAACCCAAATATGAACCGCAAGGAAGAGTGCCTCCTAATCACACGTGATTTCGCACAATATATCAGATTGATCTTCTAGTCTGATAAAGGGGCACTCTAGAAGGAAGTGTACCTCATTCCTCTTCCGCAGACACAACCTAGCGGTTGGTCGAAGGCAGAGAAGTGGTGAGTATTCGATGTTATTCACGCGGTTAGGATTTGGTTTTTGAGTTTCTCTGTTTGAGATATTGACGTGTTTGGCTTGGTAGATCGCTGTCAGTCGACCTTTCCAGGCTCTGAAGAAGGCGACACGGCCGAAACGTCAGCCTCATAATAAACTTAACAACCTCGCGCTCGTTCAAAGAAGAAGAATCAAGAAGTATTAAACAATGCCGAGGTTAAAAGACAGTCGGTCTTGGAAATTGTGGAATTATAACTTTCTTACCTAAGCTTTATAACTTTAAGTGATATCAAGCTTCTTGCACAAATTTTTGGCTAGTAACAATAAGGATGATGCTCTTAGAAATGCATATTAGTTGACTCAGTCTTCCTCATTGATAATGATGTAAGGTGTGACACAGGCTGAAACTTATAGGAATGATAGAACAAAATTCTAATAAAGAATACTACCATGATATTCGTCCAAGCAGGCATTACGTTCATTTGGTGTGTTTCGGAAGTAAGCTCACAAGCAATGAGCATAAGCTTTTTATGGATTTTCCTCGCTAACGAGTATGTGGTCTTCGAACTTTCGGCAGATGAGTAATGTTATTGCTAACAAATATTTGAGAAACTCAGTTGAGAAAACACTACATATGTTATACTCTTTTCATAGTGTTTTGTATATATCACCTTTTTTACAGAATGGGTGAAATCTGATTTTTACAGGCACCAAGAGATCAGTATCGCCTCTTATAACTCAGCTCTGGCTTGCAGTTTTGTGGAATCTCATCTGTGAAATAACGAGGAGAAATGTAACAAAAATATTTTTAAAAATTTAATCATATAGATAATGATGTATAATAATGCTAAAATTTGAAAGAGAAAACGTTCTTCCAAAAACTTGGAGTGAATACTTTTTAAATCATGAATTTACCTCAAACGAGTTCGAAATCATAGCACGATACCCAACGAAGCAAGCTTTACATCTACTGTTTAGTCTATAATTGAACAATTTATTTGATTGAAACAACTGCGCAAAAGCGACAAACAAACATAAACTAATAATTTACTATTTATCCCCGTCGAAGACGCTTCTATTCACGTAGACTTAGAGCCTGAGGAGTTTTGTTTCAATATTAATAGACTTTATATCGATGGAACATTCTATCGATATGCTGTTTTTCAATACTTTATATTATTGTAGTATAATGAAGCCAAAGATTGTAGTGAATAACTTCTCACAGTTTCAAATTACTTTATTAATTACATTTCTGGTTGGTTTCATGCAAAAACATACAAGCAATATGACGGAATTAGTCGTCACAGCTGACACCACTTGCTCGCTAATTTCCGCTATTGCTGACAATGTGGCGCTGATCCAATGTTCAGTGTTCTCTTCTTTTTCCCATTATCTTTTCTTTGATCTTGATTCTGTAAATTGATAAATATTGAACAAGGGAAGTAAAACTGAATCAAAGAACTAGAAAATGGATGTATCGCACTTATATCCTTAACCCCTCAAGAGGTAAGGGTGTATTTTTTTTGCTAAAGTGATTGTAGTTGCTTAGTCAAGAACGGTAGAGATAAAAAATCGATAGTATACCGTAATGCTTGCTGACTTTCTAAGATTATGTCGCCATCTGCATTTAAGAGCTCACCTTAACGATCTCACTCGGTCTATATGCGAACACATCGTCCGCTTCATTCTAAAATGAACTAGAATAATTTGAAAGCAGAGTGATTTGATAAAACTTGCATGTTAAACTGAAGCATAGCTGTCTTGAGTTAGAGATTAATGGTGTGATTGAGTATGAAAGTCGTTACATCATTTGCCACCATTGACACGAGTAATTACGATATTTATTTGAATAAAATTCATCTATTCACATAGAAAAGGCTATGATGGAAGATTTAAAAAAAATGCTCGTCAAAACTTCAGAAGTCTACGAAAAAAAATCAAATTATGTACATATAAGCATCACAAGACAAGAAATGTTGGAGGAAAGTGATAGTGATAGCACGAAATGCTACAGAAATCTTAACGAAAAAAAAGGAAGTAAACAAAGAACACGATGAATGTTGGGTGATCAAAAATTGCATTTAAGAACTGTTTATGAAATGTGAAAATTAAACCATTGAAATGATAATGTCTTCATGCAGATTCTTCTACCTTAACTGGCTTCAAAAGCTTCTCCTTTGAAATGAATTTCCTCATATCTTTAGCCGACCAACGGTCTTTTCCTCGTGCCGTCAACGTTCTAAAATAAATATGCTCTTCTTCCACGACTATCTTAAGACTTCGAAAATTATTTAAACAAGTAATTTTTCTGCTCAATAACTGAATAATAAAAATAGACTCCTGTACAAGTTTTAAGCACTAGAAATGTAACATTTTTGTTTTGTCCTCAATGATTTACTTGTCGACCGGGATGAAAGCGCTCCTGATTGTCAAACTGTGATGTACAACAGAGTTTCTTCGGACAGATGATCGCCCAAATTGAAAAGGAGTTTGAGATTTCCATCCAAAAACCAAGCTGTTATAAATTATTGAGAATAATAGCTATTTTCCTGTGAAGCATAGTCGTTAAGTTGTAAACCTTGTAAACCTTGAGAAATTCCTAATAATGTTATAACGGGAAAAGAAAGAGATCTCACTAAACCAGCAACATACTCTTTATGTGTAACGGCAATATGAGACAATAGGCTTACTCTTGAATGTGTTGCAGCATGGAAGTGCCGAACTTGTCCTCAGGAAACCAAATGCACGAGCAATTACAACTATCTCAGATTTTAGCCGCTTAAATTAGATCTTAGTAATATTTCACGATTACTATGTAGCTCATGCTACTCGTTCGCAAGAGTTGGATAAAAAGTAAAGAAAAATAGAAGTCCGGAAGTCGACATTTTTAGTCAAACTTACCTTTTCATAAGTTTAAATGCTTTTTCACTAAACAACGTCCATCGTTTTGGTAGTGTCGGATTTTTATGCTTCAACCATTGCTCCCATTCCCAGTACTCCTTACACATGATAGAAGCTTTTTGCCATAGGAATCGTCCTCTCAAGCAGTAGTAAAAGATAACACCTGAAGTGGCATGAAAATCAGTATGCCTTGCCATAGTTAGTCATTAAATTCTATATATTGTTCTTTCATTTTACTAAATGCTTCCTGAACCTTCTTCAAAATACTTTGCAAGCTCTCATATAACTTCAATTGTATATATGTTCTCCATTTCAAAAACTTGTTTTAAAAGCTACACTTCAAACATTGTTGTATTTTCTTATTGTGTTGTTAATTAGTGGTAATTATTAAACTTTTGAATGAAACGCGTGTCGTGTGGAAACCCCAGAGTGATATTAATGATTATGAACAGAAACCATAGATTCATCAAGTCAAGAAAAAGATTGATTTTGGCTTTGAAAACATAACAGAAGAACTGCTGTAGGTAAGAGAACACAAATACTTACCTTGAACCTATTCTTGAAAAAGGGCATAAAGTGTAGATCCTAGAAGTGCAAGAATGTTTACCATTTTGAATACAGACAATCTAAGAAACCATGGGCACGGCTTCAGTGACCGAGTTATAAAAAGTGGTTTCTACCTCATTTTTACAGAGAAGATCTAATCATGAAACTTAGCCATGTACGTTTTTTGTGCATTCGTCTGTTTATTATGTAACCATTCATGAAATGAGAAATTCCGTCTAAAAATAAGAACCGCACGTCTTTTTCAAGCAGCTCCCTTACTGAGACTCCAGAAAGAGTGGACGGTGTCGTTTTGCCGAAGAGTGTCTAACTGACGCCCATATAGAACGAGATTGATAACCTCACATGAAAACGGATCAACGAACTCCATCATCAAATCTTATCCACGATGATTCAGATGAGGGATAAAATCGACGAAATCGATTCCAAGCATAGCTAGTGAGGAATAGAACTTTCGTCACACTAAAGGAAAGCTTGAAGCACATTCCAGATAAAGAAAGTGATGCTTGTAAACAGGAAATACTTTACACTACATTTTTCTAACTAGGTAGGTTTAACAAAAACTTTTTAATCCAAAATTTAGTGGAAATTGTAAGAAGAATTATTAGTGATGTCGACGCCAAAAATACGATAATTATAAGAGGCTGAAGATTTATGATAATGTAACACACCAAGTCAGTCTAGCCGCTGGGTTAAACGGCAACTTACAAGCGGTAGCATCATAATATCAGATGAATTCATTTCAAAATCATGTAAAACCACTATGAATTGTTTTCTATTGAACAGTTCCTGATCAATAGTACTCGCGATAATTCCTGATAAAAAAATTTCTTGCAATAATAAGTTAATAAAGCGAAGATAAAGTGGTATGCCTCGATCAATCCCTGAAGAATGCGCCATACAATCGACTTCATCAAGCATCGTAGAGGTAATTGAATGCATATTTGCTCCATACACTGATCTGCGGTGTCTTCCTATGTATCAAGTCGATGCCTTTACCCTCTCATTATCAATTTTCCGATCTCGGAGGTACGGAAGGATTGGTGAGCACGATGCGCTGAATCGAACCATCGATCGATCCAGTGTGAATTTCAGGACACATCTAATCGCTGCGCTACACTCGCCGACAAAATTATAAGAATTCGGAACGTAATAAATCTAAGGAACGGGCTATATTCACATCTATCTTCCCATCAAGGAAGAGAACTGCTAAATAGCAAGCTGAACTGCTTAAATACTATGCTGTCCAAACACATACATGCTCAAAGTCACGGCTGTTCGATAGCTGCGGATAAGATTTCGATAATCAGAGCTGAAGAGTTCCGAATATGACAGACTTGAAAAAGACAATTTATACTAACGTTCTATGTTTATATGTAAATTTCTTAAGCGCAATTTCCATCGGTTATAACTGGGCGGGATTTCGTTATGTTTCTCTGACTTTTGCATCTTAACGCAGTAATGATGCTCTTCTCTCGTCCTTCCTTTTATCCCTTCTCTGAAGAACTTTGCAAGATCGGCATGTTGCTCGCGCATCTCCGCGTTTGGGTATCTACCGGAGTGCTTCTGCCGACGGACTTGTGCTTTTAAATTATCGGCTTTATTAGCACTGACATGGAGACGTTGATTTAAAGAGTCTCTTCAACTGCTTGAGGTTTCGAGAAACCTTTTTTCTTCGGCATCATAAATCACTGAGGTATTCCAATCTCGGCCTATCTAGTGATACCGTTCTTAACCTTCTTAGCTAATATCACATCGTTAGTCAAAGATTCAGACGCAAGTGTGTATGCGTTGTAGCGACGTATGTACAATACGCCTTTATACTATCACCAGACCCTAGATGGCTAGAATGATGCTGAGATTTAGTGACCTTGTTTGGCTCATCCCACCCAAAGTTGCCTTATTATAAGTTCTTTTGAGGTGATGAAAATAAGACAATTTATTTTCGCTATTTTTGGCGACAGCTACCATTGGATCGTTTGCAAGACTCCGCCAAGGAAATTGATATTTCTACGAGCATAGCTCTTCGGACTTTTATACAGCATAAGTGAAGCGGAAACGCTAGACGTAAGGTTGCATACTTTGATACACGACAAACGGTATTAATAAAGGTAGAATAAAGCAGTTTCTAAAGCCATGTGTTCAGCAGATCTAGGAATAAGGGAGGACGGTATACTTAGATATCTAAGTGCGTAACTAACACACAGCAGATTCAATAGAAAAGAAAATGTTAGATGATTTAAAACGTCAAAATAGAAATGAAACTGAATCAGTTGAAGTTTGGACGACTGACTAACAGAGAATTGGTTAACATGATACAACTTCTTGTCTGCCATGGACAACAACATTGGAATGGGAGGCACTCAAAAATACCGTAACAAGGATGAGGCTAAGAAGATTGTTAATTAACATTGTTAAAACGCGCAAATATAACCTTTTTCAACATGTTGCTAGAACAAAAAAGAAGGAAAGCTTTCGAAAATAATCACAATAAAGAGGGAAAATCACTTAAGAATGCCGCAGATAAATGCTAAAAGAATACACCCGTTTAGAAGTCGTCACGTGTTTCTTGTACACAAGCGCCAACAACAATTTATTGCAATTCAAACAGCTTGTGTTTTCCTTGTCACTAATGGTTTTCGCCCACACATACAAACAGTCATCAACAAATGAATTTACCAAAACCATAACAAACAATCAACAATCTACTTTTGAATAAATTTAATTATTCTGAATCCTATAAAAAGAAAAAAAAGCAAATTCCTCTCCACAGTATCGAACGATATATGGTAGAAATGTGCTTAGCAAGAAGCATAATACTGTTATTAATGTTAAAGGATAAAGGATGAAGTGGTTGACGTTGATCAATCCTTGGGATGCGCCATGCATTCGACTTCATTAGACATCATAGAGGTGATTGAATGCATATGTGGCCTATACAATGCCTTGCGGGGGCCAGCCGATGTGTCAAGGCAGTATTTTTATCCTCCCATACAATTCTGGTACCAATTTACCGACTCCGAAGTGATAGTAATCTTGGTGAGCCCGCCGCGCGGTATCGAATGCATTTTGCATTGCAGGGCGCCTCTAACCACTGCGCTACACGTGTCCGTTATTATCGTTACGTTTATCAGTCTAACGTGCCCTTCCTCATCTTCGAAGTGGGATTCTCCACGGTGAAAGTTTGAAACCAACGTTGCACTGTGCGTTTGTTAACAGCTCCTTGACCCCATGCGTTAATTGTGCTACTCTATGTCCCAGTCTGAAATCGTAGAAATAGACTTGTCGAAATTTTTCTTTTGACACCTGAAATTCTAACGTTTTAGATATGTCAAAAACATAATTGGCAGCATTAATTAATTATGAAATTAATTAAAACATATACAAGAAAAAGATATAGAGAGAGATAAGATAGGGGCACGTGTAGAGCAGTGGTTAGAGGTGTCCTTCAATACACACTTCATTCGATCCCCACGCCCTGGGCTCACCAAACCTTCCATCCATCCGGTTCAACAAACTGGTACCAGAATTGTATGGGAGGATATAAAAAACACTGAGTAGACACATCGCGCAGCACCTCCAAGTTATAGTATAGGCCAGACATCATTCAATCACTTCTACGATGTCCGATGAAGTCGAATGCATGGTGCATCTATTAGGGATTGATCAACGCCAACCACTTTATCCTCTATCCTTTTGTAGAAGAAAAATGACATTACGAAAGCAACATTATTCTCCGAACAACCTAATACATTACTAACTAATTATGTGAATAAATAATAAACCTGATTTTTCGTGAATGAAGTTCTAACTTTCTTTTCTTGGCAATTTTGGTCCACGAATTCAGCTTCGTCATTTCGAGCACACCGGTTTTTTTTATCATTCATCTTAAAGTGTTACTGTTAGAACGCAAATATCCTTACAAAATACATGTGAATTTTCAAATTTACCTGTTGATATCCATATAAAATATTGTTGACAGAAAATGTAGGGTTTTCCATTCGCTCGAAATTGTATGAATGATAATACGAAGCAGCTACAGCAATTCCTCAGAAAAGAGGAGAATAAGCGGCGGAACCATAATGAAATTCGGTGTTAATGTCAATCAACTCGTTTATTTGCTATTAACAACCACAATAACATTGAAAATGAAAATTAAAAGCGGTGGAAAGTAAAATGACAATTAGGCAATCGACATAACTGTTTGCAAGCACTGTTATTCTCATCCCGTATGTCGATAAGATCATTACGACGTCTAGTTGTACTTTAATTGCGGAGAAACAAACTTTCTAATTGTATAATAAAAGAATAGAGCTAAATAATGGTACTCAATAATACGCAAAAATTTTGACCTCGCAATTTTACCAAAGGGGTGCATTTCAGTGCTTGGCCACGTTGCCTTTGGCTCGATCTCGTGTTCTCGGCAACCGAGGCCTCCATCATTCCGGATTCCAAAAATTGGTAGTGGATATGTTTGGGAGGATAAAAACATTGACTTGATAGGTGAGTTGCCCAACGAAAGTCATTGTTTAAATGTCATACTCATTCAATCATCTCTAATATGTATTAGCTCGAATGCATAGCGCATCCCTGAGGCATTAATATCACCAACACTGAGGATAACATTGAATTAAGAACAAACACACTTAATTGATGGATTTAATTCCAATGATTTCTGTCTGCATAACATGTCATAAAATTGGAATTTATAAAAGTCCTAACACAGCATTGCCATACACTGCATTTGCATATTTTCTGAAATTTAATGACCAAAGTAAAAATCGTAGAATTCCACTGTTTTCTTCAAAAAAGGCATTCTTTTCTAATATATATGTATATATTCGTATACTTTATGATGTCAAAAAATTTAGGAATTTGGGCATTCTTTGCATATTCCTTGAATGTGGATTTTGAAGCAAATGTACACCAAAAGTAGTATTCGAGAAGAATCTTGTTCTATAACCTCAAAGCGACAAAGCTAAGTCACTTTCTTAAGTCTCCAAGCTCTTCGCGGTGCTCAAGTACTTTAGTTGTCGGAAAATTATTGGGAGTTTTGGATAAACCATCATAACTCATTATGTGCTTACTATAGACTAGAATTATCATCAGGTCTAAATCGTTTGCTGTCAAGTTTTGTTAACAAATAAACGTTCAAGGTTATGGCTCACCTCCATGTTTCCTATAATTCATTCAACGATATGGAAGACAGGTTTCATAGGATTAGATTACATTTCGAACTTCCCAACAGAATTTACCAGGGACTTCTCAGACATCACAAGATACGAGTGTACTTGAATATTTATGAAATTATTAGTGTCCTAACGCTATCACTTAGCCATGTACTTGAAAAGGCTGATAGAATTTCGAGACAACGGAATGACAGAGACGCTGTGTTGCCTGTTATAACAGGTTCGAAAAAATCTACTTTAATGTGTACCAAACAGGTCAATACTAGATGTAGTCAATGTAGAGGTTGTACACTGCAATAATTGTAATATGTATATATATATATATATATATATATAGTGTATATTGTAAACGATACGGATTTCAATGATGTTTAAATGATGTAAAATGTAAACGTCACATTTTAGAGAAACATTTTATTGAATATTTTGTGAAGAAAATCGTTTAAAGGGTGCAAGTTATGTGAACACCTAGCATTTTTTCAGACAATCGTTTTGACGAAGCCGAGTGTTCAACTACATTACAATTTCATTCGTACAAGTCTTCTCAATGATTTATTCTTTTTTTTAACAAACAATTAAACAAGATATTATTGCAAATGTTGAGCTTCAGAGCTTAGAAAATACAGTATTTATAGTCGTAGCTTCAATGATTTCTTCTAAGATGATTCTCACTTCACCATCAGCAATCTGTCGCCCTAAATTGGTAGTGTCAGAAAAAGTACCTACTTCAACATTTCCAGTGCATTCACGGACTACAGAATCCAACTTAGACAAGAATAAGATCTTCGACAAGACAAAACGACAGATTAAAATTGTCATCAAAGTACTGAAGACAAGAGTAAAACCAGAACAAATGATGCGTGATGTGATCAATATTAACCTGGAGTGATTGGAGCTTGCTAATAGTCTCTAAATAAGAGCATATGAAATATTAGGATTTTGATTGTGAATTAATTTCACCGTCAGCATCTTCGACAGCTTCGCTCCTTTTATCATCCGACTCTTTTGTCTTATTTTCTTTATTGTCGACGTTCGAAGTAGACGCAATCTGAATTCTGTGTTCGACGCACGGAAATAACGAGCTGCGACTTATACTAGCAGCAGTGGTACACATGTATACAGTATAATACTTGTAAATGCTTACCTAGTTAGATGTACAGTATATAGAATCATTTTATATTACACAGCTATTCCGCTAGCATTACGAAACCATACGATTAAAATATGAACGAACCTCGGTGATTGATCCACTTGGCTCATCCGATGCTGCCGGACCAGTCTCCTCAACAGCTGGTGTTGAATCTTTATTTAATTCGCTATTAACGATATACTGAAATCATATCAAGTAAACCAATGACACGCCATTCTCGATGAGAATGTTTTGAAGAGTCGCTAATTTAAAAATGAATTCAAATTTTTAGAGTATTCTTTACACGAACGAAGAATACAAACACACACAAGCAAATATACACGCCCAAATATTCACATGAAAATACGTAGGTATACCTTAATACGTACACATGAACAAACGTTTATATGTATATATATCGGACCACAGTTTAAAGATTTAGGTTCTGTCAGCATTCGCATTTTCGTTGAAGAACGTACCACCAGAGGTAAGATGCGAGCACTTCTGCTTAGGAAATACTTTTGATTAAGGGCTGGTAATACCAATGAGGAAAAAATTGTTACAAAACATTCTTTGATAATGCCCTGATAATGTCATACTTTTGAATGAATTGGTTGGTGTTTGTTCAGTACGACGATGATAATACACTACAACTATGATTCTTAAAAGAGATTTCAAATGAAAAACAACCAATTGCTGGTAATAACTGGATGTTCCAAGGATTTCCACTCACTGAGGTTATTCCTCACTGATGGATCTCGAGCCGGTTAGTCGTGAGGCTACGTGGCGCGTCCCCAGGTGGCGGATAGGGGGTCAAACGCGAACCAAAAGCGACCTTGTGCTTCCCAGAGCAGCAGGTGGATCAAAGGGATGAACACTCTTTTTCTGCTGCGCAGATCTGGCAGTGCAAATTGTATTCTACAAGTCAATTCGGCCAAAAGCCTGCAAGCAAGTGACTAGGAAGTACATGGGAGGCGGTTAGGAGTCCTGTCCACTCAACTCCAATGAACTCTGGGAAAGACTGGCAAGCTACTCATTAGTATATTCAGCCGCCATGGTTAGAGCCCGGCAAGCTACCCCATGGGTACAAAAGATGCCAAACAGAGTAAAATAAATGAAAGTCATTCCCCTGTCCTGACCACGAAAGGGCCCCCGATAAGGCAGCGTTGGGTAGGACGAGTTCGGAGAGGCTGCTACAATCTCAGGGCTATCTGGGCTACCTAAATGTGATAGGACTAAGGTGACGATCTGTACCTACAACGCAAGATCGCTTGCATCTGAGTCCGCTGTTGAGGACTTGCTGATGCAGGCCAGAAAGATCAGATACGACGACATCGGACTGGCTGAGACGAGGAGACATCATTCCTTTAACGCCGTTTATGATTCTGGAAAAGAACTCTTCCTTGGAACATGCGACAATAGAGGAGTTGGAGGCGTTGGTGTCCTCGTCAACACGAGTTTGGCCATGAACATCGAATCGTTTAAACAACTAACAACCCGAATCGGACGGTTAAGGTTGAAGAGATGTGGGCCTATGCCGGCTCTAATTATCTACGTCGTCTACGCAGCTACCTCAAGCTACGACGAAGATGAGGTCGAAGCGTTTTATATGGACTTGGAGAAGTTCTACAGAGAAGATCATACCTCCTTCAAAGTCATAATTGGCGACTTCAACGCTAAGATTGGACCGAACAGGGAGAGAGGCTATCCGAGTTTATCATGACGACCAAGACAATCCATGGTAACTCACAGTTCCAAAAGCCCCTCTCTCAACGCTGGACGTGGGAATCCCCCAATGGAGAGTACCATAGTGAAATAGACCACATCATAGTAAACCGAAGATTTTGCATAACCGATTTGGGTGTGCAAATGCACTGGCTCGTCTCTTCACAGGCTACCTGCCAGAATGCAAGGTTCCAAACAATGGAAGACCAGCAAAACCGTGTTGTTGTACAAAAAGGGAGACCTCCACGACATTGGCAACTATCGCCCAATCTGCCTGCTGTCCGTCGTAAATAAACTCTTTACTAGAGTCATTCTCAACAGGATGGACAGAACATTGGACGAGGTACAGCCATGCGAGGAAGCAGGGTTCCGAAAAGGATTCAGTACGATAGACCACATACACACAATAACGAGGCTCATCGAACTATCACGAGAGTATAAAAGACCGCTCTGTCTCACTTTCACGACTTGAGGAAAGCCTTTGACTCCGTTGAGACAGAAGCGGTTATAGAAGCTCTGGGAAACCAGGGCGTCGCCTACCCAAACACCACTCCTTCGTGAGCTATAGAAGAATTTCACGAATAGAATACCGTATCGCCATTTTACAACGCAATTAAAATGAACGTAAAGAGGGGTGTTCGACAAGGCGACACAATGTCGCCAAAACTTTTCACATGGAGCCTCGAAGACGTTATGCGAAAATTGGAATGGGACAATGAAAGAGTGAAAAATGATGGTCGGCAACTACACCATCTTCGCTTTGCTGATGATATCGTCCTTATAACATCAAACATCAGTCAGGCGGAACGAATGCTTGCCGACATTGACCGAGTATGTGGAAGTATTGGTCTTCGACTATACATGACGAAAACGGTATTCATGAAACGGATCGGTCTCAAAGGCCCCATTTAAGCTCAACGGAACAAATATCTCCGAATGCAACAGTTATGTGTACCTAGAAGAACTCGAGAACTCAAATGATGAATGACGTAGCTCCATAGCTGAGCATGAGGAAGAGAGCAGCTTAGGGAGCTTTTAAGAGCATCGAGGATGTAGTGAAGAGGATGAAGAACACTCGACTCCGTGCCCACATTTTTGAATCAACGATGCTTCCTGCATTAACATACGCATCAGAGACCTGATCGCTACGTAGGCAGGATGAAAGAACACTCAGCGAAAGGGCGATGCTAGGAGTGTCGCGTGTCACGCAAGTGAGAGAGGGAATACGAAGCTCGGACCTACGTCAACGATCGAAAATTAGAGACGCCGTCCTTTACGCCAAAATGTCAAAAATAAGGTGGGCGCGGGCACGTGATGCGACGAAATGGCAACCGATGGACAAGAGCCGCCACGGATTGGATTCCTCGGGATGTCAAGCGCACAACAGGAAGACCACCGACCCGATTCTTCAGAGTTCTTTACAAACACGCTGAACGAATGGTATGATGCTCAACGTGTCCCTAGAGCGAGCAGAACCCTTTGGACCACTCTTGCACGCGACAGGGACAGATGGAGGAATTACTGGCGCCCGCTTGATTCAATCGAAGATCAACGGGAATACAGGTGTAACAGTTGAACTGGATGTTAAATTGTATGTTCAAATAAACGCTTGTGTTATGTCGGCCGAAGACAACTGAACTTTTTCGAATTGTTCAACGAGTGTAAAAATACAATTCATAAGCCACAGAAACATCCAGTGTTTCTCATATGCGAAGAAAGTAAAGAGAGGTACATAGAAGGACAAAGATGACTTCAGTGGTGGAGCAATATGATGCATCACGACACTTGGATTATCGAGAACAGATTTTGCAATGGACTGCAGCTGCTGGGAGAATGAACAGAACTTTAAGAATTTTTGGAGTACTTCTAATATCTCGTTGTGAAAGTAAAGTGGCTTGTGCAGGCGACGAATCAGAATCGAGGGTACCAACATCTTTTGAAGAGATGAACATATTTATTAGACTGTGCCTTCACATAACAACTGTTAACACTATTAAGAGGAATTCCAAACTTCGCTTATGTATTCCATCCTCTTGAATCCCAAATCCCATCAAGAGATAAATTTGAAAATCTGTCTTACTTAGCTTACAATGAAAGTAGAACTGGAGACTTTTAAAATGTCTTCTAAACAATATGCGAATTGCTAACTTTGCTTCAGTAGAGAAAATTTCTGTTTGAAAACCTCTCTAGGACGCTGGAAAGATTGCACAAGCTCAAAGAGTTTTCAAATTGGTGAGTAGAAGCTCCTTAGGTAAAGGATTAACTATTCGGCTTTGATTAGACCATGAAGGAAGTGGCATGTGGTCGATTCCATCAACCATCATAGGAATGATTGAATGCGTATTTGGCCTATACACTAGCCAAAGGTGGCCCAATGATGTTTCAAGTTAGTGCTTTTATCCTTCCAAACAAGTTTTAACCAACTCGTCATCCACGAGAGATGAAGGCATGGTGAGCTTAGATGAAGGGATCGAACCTTTGTTCGATACAGTGCATATTGCAAATTCACCTCTAATCACTGCTCTACACCAGCCCCTCCTGAGGTTATATATATGTATATATATTATAAATATATAAATGTTATATGTATATATGTTTGTATATATGTTTGTTTGTATGTATATATACATATATACAAACTCCACAAGTATATATATAAATGGTATACCAAAAGGTTCAAAAGTTGATGGCAAAACGTTTAGGTTATACGAGTTGTTACGATAGAGTCGAGTATCTCTAATGTCTTCAATGATAAAACATATGGAATCATAATAATAAGCTGGTACTCTTAGTTTCCTTCTTCTTAGAACAGTTCCGTCGCGAAAAGAACTAACCCGTTTGCAAAAAAATTTTGCAAACTTTAATTTGTACAAAATAAGCTTCTCAGGCGACGCGTGATATAACGTCTGCATCGGGAAGCTGTATAGATTAAATATATGGAGAAGAGCAATAAAAAAGTAGTGGGTGGGCGAGCAAAATAAAGAGCTGAAAGGAAAATGAATCATGCTAAATAGAACGATAGCAAAATAAAGTCAAAGAACAACCGTCAATGTGGTAGAAACCTTTGAACCATTTCATTGTCAGGAACAATTGTCTTATTCATATCTGTAGTTTTATCCTGAACAGAATATGTTAGCCTTGAAAATAAATCAGGAAGACAGCCTTTACAGAAACACTTGAAACTTAACCTACCAAAGCATTTTCTGCCACAGCGAATCCAGCCTAAACTACAAATATATTGCGCAATGTTATTGCGGCAACTATAAAAGACAGCTCCTACCATGATTCCACCACTGCTACATGATTTAGTGGAATACGCGAGGTACACGGCAATGTTGTTTACTTAAATAGAGCAGTGTGAATGCACCTTTTTTTACTAATTAAGATATATGCACTGACATATATGAAACCGGAGGCGCAAAAAGTTGATTATGATCTTTTCGTGCCTTCACTCGACTTTTTCTATGCTCTTCCAACACTTCATTAACGATTCTGTGGAAGCACCAGAGGGTTGTTTCTGAAAAATTTTTTCGTTTTAATTCTGGAAAGGTGTCCGACTAATAAGAAACATTTTCATAAACGGGTTAAAAGATTCGACATTAGAGATGATTCCACCGTTCTTCCAAGACTCAAACACCGCGATCTTTTTTTTTAACGAATAAATAACTGAGAAAAACTATGCTGTTTTTCATGCCAGGGTTATCAATGTTTCGCAAGAATTTACTAACCTAACTTATGTGTAATAGTCACTTTTAAATATACTTCTTGCTTAAGTTAAGACAATAAATACTCGTTTCAGAATTTTTGATTATCGAAGATACACTCTTCGTTAGGATCAAAGGTATACCTTTAAAACCTCTTGAATTGTCCTTATACTTAAATGAAGCGATCCCGTGGTTTCCGCAACAGAGTGCTCATCAAGTGTAGATGAAGCTAAAAAGAAAAAACAACTCTATACACATAAAAGGAACCCGAACTAAAGCCAATTTTTCCATGTAAATTACCTTCAGGCAGGATCAGAGATATACCATGGAATTCTTTAGCAAGATCATGATGTCGAGATGTAGCTTTGGCTATTAAGGCTAAAAAACATATATGTATATATACACATATATGTATATATATGCATATATATATGTATATACACATGTATGTACGTGTGCATACGTATATATATATATATATATATATATATATATATATATATATATATATATGTAAAAGAGTGAATATGCAGTGGATGGCTATAGAATTAATATGAAAATGCAGTAACACACAAATAGGAGTGCTCGTTTGTACGACTCCTGAAGATGAAACAGAAGGGTTTGTCGGTTCGTTGGTAACATACGATGAATCCAGAATCCGCTTGGGAGTACTCCAACTATGACTCAAATTAAGCTGAAATTTGAACGCCTCAGGAAGCTTAAAACATACAGTAACAGTTCCAAGAAAGTTCTTAATCACTTTTTGCATGTCTAATAGCATGTGATCGTAGTCTTTATTGGTAACATCACTCGTTATGTTTTCCTTGTTTACGATTTTAGTACTAACGGAAACCTGGAACAAGATATTCAATCGTTTAATTATTGCATGGCACTTTTATCCACTGCGCTTTTCCGCGCACTCTAACTTACCTCAACTTTCCTTCCCACCGTTTCTCCACACGATTTGGTAAGTTTTTCCACTTTGTACGGTTTGTTATCTGAATTTTTGGCGTTGATATGCACACATCGCTGCTCAAGAAAACGAAAAATCTCACACTCTGCTAACCTTCATATTACGACGATCTGTTATTCCAACGTATTTAGTGTATTTTAAGCTTTGTTAAAATTAAAAAAGAGCTAATGAAGAAGTTTGCGATTATTCGGCACACATAGAAGAAAAAACATAACTAGCCTCGAAGAACAACTCTACTACCCTCTCTTGAACTTTTTTTCGCTTTTTCTTTTTCGTAGTCTTCCTTAAAATATCATCGTTAATTGATTTATTTTTTCTAGTTATTCGTCGTAAAGTCGAAAAGAAAAGATGTGATTTACAAATATGATGAGATAAACTCCATAATCGTTGTTTTGTCTCCGACACGAAGAATTAATGTGTGACAAAGCAGAGAAGCTGTTATACCACTAAGGTTAAGTATTGTTAACCATTTATTTTTTGCATAGGTAGGTTATATGTTATTGCCTTCGCATTCGTATTCTCGTCCGATCGATACCTATCGTTTGTGCGCGCATCCGCAATGCTGTTACGGCTCGCTCAACCTATCACAGGTGTATTTTTGCTCTGCCTACTTTCAGTCTATGTTAATTTTGTAGCCTTTTTTCTAACTCACAAAACTTTATGCACTTTTTGGCATAGCAAAATGTTTGAAATACAGACTTGGTAAGTTAGAGAATAGTTCTACGTAGTGGTTTTCTATTGTGGTTGTTAAAAATTGTAATTATGCATCAGAAAGAGAGACTTGTAAATTATGTAGTTAGGTACATAGAAAAGTACACATGCGATGTACACATGCGCACACACATTACATTTATGCACAATTGAAAAAAGCTTCAAAAATTTTTACTCACTCACCGACATCATATGATTCTACCTTCTACACCGCAACACCGCAAATAAACTAAACCTCACCCAGTGCTGTTGTATTATCATCGTCGTACTGAACAAACATCAACCAATTCATTCAAAAGTATGACATTATCAGGGCATTATCAAAGAATGTTTTGTAACAATTTTTCCTCATTGGTATTACCAGCCCTTAATCAAAAGTATTTCCTAAGCAGAAGTGCTCGCATCTTACCTCTGGTGGTACGTTCTTCAACGAAAATGCGAATGCTGACAGAACCTAAATCTTTAAACTGTGGTCCGATATATATACATATAAACGTTTGTTCATGTGTACGTATTAAGGTATACCTACGTATTTTCATGTGAATATTTGGGCGTGTATATTTGCTTGTGTGTGTTTGTATTCTTCGTTCGTGTAAAGATACTCTAAAAATCTGAATTCATTTTTTAAATTAGCGACTCTTCAAAACATTCTCATCGAGAATGGCGTGTCATTGGTTTACTTGATATGATTTCAGTATATCGTTAATAGCGAATTAAATAAAGATTCAACACCAGCTGTTGAGGAGACTGGTCCGGCAGCATCGGATGAGCCAACTGGATCAATCACCGAGGTTCGTTCATATTTTAATCGTATGGTTTCGTAATGCTAGCGGAATAGCTGTGTAATATAAAATGATTCTACATACTGTACATCTAACTAGGTAAGCATTTACAAGTATTATACTGTATACATGTGTACCACTGCTGCTAGTATAAGTCGCAGCTCGTTATTTCCGTGCGTCGAACACAGAATTCAGATTGCGTCTACTTCGAACGTCGACAATAAAGAAAATAAGACAAAAGAGTCGGATGATAAAAGGAGCGAAGCTGTCGAAGATGCTGACGGTGAAATTAATTCACAATCAAAATCCTAATATTTCATATGCTCTTATTTAGAGACTATTAGCAAGCTCCAATCACTACAGGTTAATATTGATCACATCACGCATCATTTGTTCTGGTTTTACTCTTGTCTTCAGTACTTTGATGACAATTTTAATCTGTCGTTTTGTCTTGTCGAAGATCTTATTCTTGTCTAAGTTGGATTCTGTAGTCCGTGACTGCACTGGAAATGTTGAAGTAGGTACTTTTTCTGACACTTCCAATTCAGGGCGACAGATTGCTGTTGGTGAAGTGAGAATCATCTTAGAAGAAATCATTGAAGCTACGACTATAAATACTGAATTTTCTAAGCTCTGAAGCTCAACATTTGCAATAATATCTTGTTTAATTGTTTGTTAAAAAAAAGAATAAATCATTGAGTAGACTTGTACGAATGAAATTGTAATGTAGTTGAACACTCGGCTTCGTCAAAACGATTGTCTGAAAAAATGCTAGGTGTTCACATAACTTGCACCCTTTAAACGATTTTTCTTCACAAAATATTCAATAAAATGTTTCTCTAAAATGTGACGTTTACATTTTACATCATTTAAACATGATTGAAATCCGTATCGTTTACAATATACACTATATATATACATATATATATATATATACATATTACAATTATTGCAGTGTACAACCTCTACATTGACTACATCTAGTATTGACCTGTTTGGTACACATTAAAGTAGATTTTTTCGAACCTGTTATAACAGGCAACACAGCGTCTCTGTCATTCCGTTGTCTCGAAATTCTATCAGCCTTTTCAAGTACATGGCTAAGTGATAGCGTTAGGACACTAATAATTTCATAAATATTCAAGTACACTCGTATCTTGTGATGTCTGAGAAGTCCCTGGTAAATTCTGTTGGGAAGTTCGAAATGTAATCTAATCCTATGAAACCTGTCTTCCATATCGTTGAATGAATTATAGGAAACATGGAGGTGAGCCATAACCTTAAACGTTTATTTGTTAACAAAACTTGACAGCAAACGACGATGGATTGTTTAGACCTGATGATAATTCTAGTCTATAGTAAGCACATTAATGAGTTATGATGGTTTATCCAAAACTCCCAATAATTTTCCGACAACTAAAGTACTTGAGCACCGCGAAGAGCTTGGAGACTTAAGAAAGTGACTTAGCTTTGTCGCTTGAGGTTATAGAACAAGATTCTTCTCGAATACTACTTTTGGTGTACATTTGCTTCAAAATCCACATTCAAGGAATATGCAAAGAATGCCCAAATTCCTAAATTTTTTGACATCATAAAGTATACGAATATATACATATATATTAGAAAAGAATTCCTTTTTTGAAGAAAACAGTGGAATTCTACGATTTTTACTTTGGTCATTAAATTTCAGAAAATATGCAAATGCAGTGTATGGCAATGCTGTGTTAGGACTTTTATAAATTCCAATTTTATGACATGTTATGCAGACAGAAATCATTGGAATTAAATCCATCAATTAAGTGTGTTTGTTCTTAATTCAATGTTATCCTCAGTGTTGGTGATATTAATGCCTCAGGGATGCGCTATGCATTCGAGCTAATACATATTAGAGATGATTGAATGAGTATGACATTTAAACAATGACTTTCGTTGGGCAACTCACCTATCAAGTCAATGTTTTTATCCTCCCAAACATATCCACTACCAATTTTTGGAATCCGGAATGATGGAGGCCTCGGTTGCCGAGAACACGAGATCGAGCCAAAGGCAACGTGGCCAAGCACTGAAATGCACCCCTTTGGTAAAATTGCGAGGTAAAAATTTTTGCGTATTATTGAGTACCATTATTTAGCTCTATTCTTTTATTATACAATTAGAAAGTTTGTTTCTCCGCAATTAAAGTACAACTAGACGTCGTAATGATCTTATCGACATACGGATGAGAATAACAGTGCTTGCAAACAGTTATGTCGATTGCCTAATTGTCGTTTTACTTTCCACCGCTTTTAATTTTCATTTTCAATGTTATTGTGGTTGTTAATAGCAAATAAACGAGTTGATTGACATTAACACCGAATTTCATTATGGTTCCGCCGCTTATTCTCCTCTTTTCTGAGGAATTGCTGTAGCTGCTTCGTATTATCATTCATACAATTTCGAGCGAATGGAAAACCCTACATTTTCTGTCAACAATATTTTATATGGATATCAACAGGTAAATTTGAAAATTCACATGTATTTTGTAAGGATATTTGCGTTCTAACAGTAACACTTTAAGATGAATGATAAAAAAAACCGGTGTGCTCGAAATGACGAAGCTGAATTCGTGGACCAAAATTGCCAAGAAAAGAAAGTTAGAACTTCATTCACGAAAAATCAGGTTTATTATTTATTCACATAATTAGTTAGTAATGTATTAGGTTGTTCGGAGAATAATGTTGCTTTCGTAATGTCATTTTTCTTCTACAAAAGGATAGAGGATAAAGTGGTTGGCGTTGATCAATCCCTAATAGATGCACCATGCATTCGACTTCATCGGACATCGTAGAAGTGATTGAATGATGTCTGGCCTATACTATAACTTGCAGGTGCTGCGCGATGTGTCAACTCAGTGTTTTTTATATCCTCCCATACAATTCTGGTACCAGTTTGCTGAACCGGATGGATGGAAGGTTTGGTGAGCCCAGGGCGTGGGATCGAATGAAGTGTGTATTGAAGGACACCTCTAACCACTGCTCTACACGTGCCCCTTTCTTATCTCTCTCTATTCTTTTTCTTGTATATGTTTTAATTAATTTCATAATTAATTAATGCTGCCAATTATGTTTTTGACATATCTAAAACGTTAGAATTTCAGGTGTCAAAAGAAAAATTTCGACAAGTCTATTTCTACGATTTCAGACTGGACATAGAGTAGCACAATTAACGCATGGGGGTCAAGGAGCTGTTAACAAACGCACAGTGCAACGTTGGTTTCAAACTTTCACCGTGGAGAATCCCACTTCGAAGATGAGGAAGGGCACGTTAGACTGATAAACGTAACGATAATAACGGACACGTGTAGCGCAGTGGTTAGAGGCGCCCTGCAATGCACAATGCATTCGATACCGCGCGGCGGGCTCACCAAGATTACTATCTCTTCGGAGTCGGTAAATTGGTACCAGAATTGTATGGGAGGATAAAAATACTGCCTTGACACATCGGCTGGCCCCCGCAAGGCATTGTATAGGCCACATATGCATTCAATCACCTCTATGATGTCTAATGAAGTCGAATGCATTGCGCATCCCAAGGATTGATCAACGTCAACCACTTCATCCTTTATCCTTTAACATTAATAACAGTATTATGTTTCTTGCTAAGCACATTTCTACCATATATCGTTCGATACTGTGGAGAGGAATTTGCTTTTCTTTCTTTTTATAGGATTCAGAATAATTAAATTTATTCAAAAGTAGATTGTTGATTGTTTGTTATGGTTTTGGTAAATTCATTTGTTGATGACTGTTTGTATGTGTGGGCGAAAACCATTAGTGACAAGGAAAACACAAGCTGTTTGAATTGCAATAAATTGTTGTTGGCGCTCGTGTACAAGAAACACGTGACGACTTCTAAACGGGTGTATTCTTTTAGCATTTATCTGCGGCATTCTTAAGTGATTTTCCCTCTTTATTGTGATTATTTTCGAAAGCTTTCCTTCTTTTTTGTTCTAGCAACATGTTGAAAAAGGTTATATTTGCGCGTGTTAACAATGTTAATTAACAATCTTATTAGCCTCATCCTTGTTACGGTATTTTTGAGTGCCTCCTATTCCAATATTGTTGTCCATGGCAGACAAGAAGTTGTATCATGTTAACCAATTCTCTGTTAGTCAGTCGTCCAAACTTCAACTGATTCAGTTTCATTTCTATTTTGACGTTTTAAATCATCTAATATTTTCTTTTCTATTGAATCTGCTGTGTGTTAGTTACGCACTTAGATATCTAAGTATACCGTCCTCCCTTATTCCTAGATCTGCCTGAACACATGGCTTTAGAAACTGCTTTATTCTACCTTTATTAATACCGTTTGTCGTGTATCAAAGTATGCAACCTTACGTCTAGCATTTCCGCTTCACTTATGCTCTATAAAAGTCCGAAGAGCTATGCTCGTAGAAATATCAATTTCCTTGGCGGAGTCTTGCAAACGATCCAATGGTAGCTGTCGCCAAAAATAGCGAAAACAAATTGTCTTATTTTCATCACCTCAAAAGAACTTATAACAAGGCAACTTTGGGTGGGATGAGCCAAACAAGGTCACTAAATCTCAGCATCATTCTAGCCATCTAGGGTCTGGTGATAGTATAAAGGCGTATTGTACATACGTCGCTACAACGCATACACACTTGCGTCTGAATCTTTGACTAACGATGTGATATTAGCTAAGAAGGTTAAGAACGGTATCACTAGATAGGCCGAGATTGGAATACCTCAGTGATTTATGATGCCGAAGAAAAAAGGTTTCTCGAAACCTCAAGCAGTTGAAGAGACTCTTTAAATCAACGTCTCGATGTCAGTGCTAATAAAGCCGATAATTTAAAAGCACAAGTCCGTCGGCAGAGCACTCCGGTAGATACCCAAACGCGGAGATGCGCGAGCAACATGCCGATCTTGCAAAGTTCTTCAGAGAAGGGATAAAAGGAAGGACGAGAGAAGAGCATCATTACTGCGTCAAGATGCAAAAGTCAGAGAAACATAACGAAATCCCGCCCAGTTATAACCGATGGAAATTGCGCTTAAGAAATTTACATATAAACATAGAACGTTAGTATAAATTGTCTTTTTCAAGTCTGTCATATTCGGAACTCTTCAGCTCTGATTATCGAAATCTTATCCGCAGCTATCGAACAGCCGTGACTTTGAGCATGTATGTGTTTGGACAGCATAGTATTTAAGCAGTTCAGCTTGCTATTTAGCAGTTCTCTTCCTTGATGGGAAGATAGATGTGAATATAGCCCGTTCCTTAGATTTATTACGTTCCGAATTCTTATAATTTTGTCGGCGAGTGTAGCGCAGCGATTAGATGTGTCCTGAAATTCACACTGGATCGATCGATGGTTCGATTCAGCGCATCGTGCTCACCAATCCTTCCGTACCTCCGAGATCGGAAAATTGATAATGAGAGGGTAAAGGCATCGACTTGATACATAGGAAGACACCGCAGATCAGTGTATGGAGCAAATATGCATTCAATTACCTCTACGATGCTTGACGAAGTCGATTGTATGGCGCATTCTTCAGGGATTGATCGAGGCATACCACTTTATCTTCGCTTTATTAACTTATTATTGCAAGAAATTTTTTTATCAGGAATTATCGCGAGTACTATTGATCAGGAACTGTTCAATAGAAAACAATTCATAGTGGTTTTACATGATTTTGAAATGAATTCATCTGATATTATGATGCTACCGCTTGTAAGTTGCCGTTTAACCCAGCGGCTAGACTGACTTGGTGTGTTACATTATCATAAATCTTCAGCCTCTTATAATTATCGTATTTTTGGCGTCGACATCACTAATAATTCTTCTTACAATTTCCACTAAATTTTGGATTAAAAAGTTTTTGTTAAACCTACCTAGTTAAGAAAAATGTAGTGTAAAGTATTTCCTGTTTACAAGCATCACTTTCTTTATCTGGAATGTGCTTCAAGCTTTCCTTTAGTGTGACGAAAGTTCTATTCCTCACTAGCTATGCTTGGAATCGATTTCGTCGATTTTATCCCTCATCTGAATCATCGTGGATAAGATTTGATGATGGAGTTCGTTGATCCGTTTTCATGTGAGGTTATCAATCTCGTTCTTTATGGGCGTCAGTTAGACACTCTTCGGCAAAACGACACCGTCCACTCTTTCTGGAGTCTCAGTAAGGGAGCTGCTTGAAAAAGACGTGCGGTTCTTATTTTTAGACGGAATTTCTCATTTCATGAATGGTTACATAATAAACAGACGAATGCACAAAAAACGTACATGGCTAAGTTTCATGATTAGATCTTCTCTGTAAAAATGAGGTAGAAACCACTTTTTATAACTCGGTCACTGAAGCCGTGCCCATGGTTTCTTAGATTGTCTGTATTCAAAATGGTAAACATTCTTGCACTTCTAGGATCTACACTTTATGCCCTTTTTCAAGAATAGGTTCAAGGTAAGTATTTGTGTTCTCTTACCTACAGCAGTTCTTCTGTTATGTTTTCAAAGCCAAAATCAATCTTTTTCTTGACTTGATGAATCTATGGCTTCTGTTCATAATCATTAATATCACTCTGGGGTTTCCACACGACACGCGTTTCATTCAAAAGTTTAATAATTACCACTAATTAACAACACAATAAGAAAATACAACAATGTTTGAAGTGTAGCTTTTAAAACAAGTTTTTGAAATGGAGAACATATATACAATTGAAGTTATATGAGAGCTTGCAAAGTATTTTGAAGAAGGTTCAGGAAGCATTTAGTAAAATGAAAGAACAATATATAGAATTTAAGGACTAACTATGGCAAGGCATACTGATTTTCATGACACTTCAGGTGTTATCTTTTACTACTGCTTGAGAGGACGATTCCTATGGCAAAAAGCGTCTATCATGTATAAGGAGTACTGGGAATGGGAGCAATGGTTGAAGCATAAAAATCCGACACTACCAAAACGATGGACGTTGTTTAGTGAAAAAGCATTTAAACTTATGAAAAGGTAAGTTTGACTAAAAATGTCGACTTCCGGACTTCTATTTTTCTTTACTTTTTATCCAACTCTTGCGAACGAGTAGCATGAGCTACATAGTAATCGTGAAATATTACTAAGATCTAATTTAAGCGGCTAAAATCTGAGATAGTTGTAATTGCTCGTGCATTTGGTTTCCTGAGGACAAGTTCGGCACTTCCATGCTGCAACACATTCAAGAGTAAGCCTATTGTCTCATATTGCCGTTACACATAAAGAGTATGTTGCTGGTTTAGTGAGATCTCTTTCTTTTCCCGTTATAACATTATTAGGAATTTCTCATGGTTTACAACTTAACGACTATGCTTCACAGGAAAATAGCTATTATTCTCAATAATTTATAACAGCTTGGTTTTTGGATGGAAATCTCAAACTCGTTTTCAATTTGGGCGATCATCTGTCGGAAGAAACTCTGTTGTACATCACAGTTTGACAATCAGGAGCGCTTTCATCCCGGTCGACAAGTAAATCATTGAGGACAAAACAAAAATGTTACATTTCTAGTGCTTAAAACTTGTATAGGAGTCTATTTTTATTATTCAGTAATTGAGCAGAAAAATTACTTGTTTAAATAATTTTCGAAGTCTTAAGATAGTCGTTGAAGAAGAGCATATTTCTTTTAGAACGTTGACGGCACGAGGAAAAGACCGTTGGTCGGCTAAAGATATGAGGAAATTCATTTCAAAGGAGAAGCTTTTGAAGCCAGTCAAGGTAGAAGAATCTGCATGAAGACATTATCATTTCAATGGTTTAATTTTCACATTTCATAAACAGTTCTTAAATGCAATTTTTGATCACCCAACATTCATCGTGTTCTTTGTTTACTTCCTTTTTTTTCGTTAAGATTTCTGTAGCATTTCGTGCTATCACTATCACTTTCCTCCAACATTTCTTGTCTTGTGATGCTTACATGTACATAATTTGATTTTTTTTCGTAAACTTCTGAAGTTTTGACGAGCATTTTTTTTAAATCTTCCATCATAGCCTTTTCTATGTGAATAGATGAATTTTATTCAAATAAATCTCGTAATTACTCGTGTCAATGGTGGCAAATGATGTAACGACTTTCATACTCAATCACAAGGTCACAATCTTTCTTTTTATCTATGCAGCTAACAAAAATTTGCACATAGTCACTAATTCCATTAATCTCTAACTCAAGACAGCTATGCTTCAGTTTAACATGCAAGTTTTATCAAATCACTCTGCTTTCAAATTATTCTAGTTCATTTTAGAATGAAGCGGACGATGTGTTCGCATATAGACCGAGTGAGATCGTTAAGGTGAGCTCTTAAATGCAGATGGCGACATAATCTTAGAAAGTCAGCAAGCATTACGGTATACTATCGATTTTTTATCTCTACCGTTCTTGACTAAGCAACTACAATCACTTTAGCAAAAAAAATACACCCTTACCTCTTGAGGGATTAAGGATATAAGTGCAATACATCCATTTTCTAGTTCTTTGATTCAGTTTTACTTCCCTTGTTCAATATTTATCAATTTACAGAATCAAGATCAAAGAAAAGATAATGGGAAAAAGAAGAGAACACTGAACATTGGATCAGCGCCACATTGTCAGCAATAGCGGAAATTAGCGAGCAAGTGGTGTCAGCTGTGACGACTAATTCCGTCATATCGCTTGTATGTTTTTGCATGAAACCAACCAGAAATGTAATTAATAAAGTAATTTGAAACTGTGAGAAGTTATTCACTACAATCTTTGGCTTCATTATACTACAATAATATAAAGTATTGAAAAACAGCATATCGATAGAATGTTCCATCGATATAAAGTGTATTAATATTGAAACAAAACTCCTCAGGCTCTAAGTCTACGTGAATAGAAGCGTCTTCGACGGGGATAAATAGTAAATTATTAGTTTATGTTTGTTTGTTGCTTTTGCGCAGTTGTTTCAATCAAATAAATTGTTCAATTATAGACTAAACAGTAGATGTAAAGCTTGCTTCGTTGGGTATCGTGCTATGATTTCGAACTCGTTTGAGGTAAATTCATGATTTAAAAAGTATTCACTCCAAGTTTTTGGAAGAACGTTTTCTCTTTCAAATTTTAGCATTATTATACATCATTATCTATATGATTAAATTTTAAAAATATTTTTGTTACATTTCTCCTCGTTATTTCACAGATGAGCTTCCACAAAACTGCAAGCCAGAGCTGAGTTATAAGAGGCGATACTGATCTCTTGGTGCCTGTAAAAATCAGATTTCACCCATTCTGTAAAAAAGGTGATATATACAAAACACTATGAAAAGAGTATAACATATGTAGTGTTTTCTCAACTGAGTTTCTCAAATATTTGTTAGCAATAACATTACTCATCTGCCGAAAGTTCGAAGACCACATACTCGTTAGCGAGGAAAATCCATAAAAAGCTTATGCTCATTGCTTGTGAGCTTACTTCCGAAACACACCAAATGAACGTAATGCCTGCTTGGACGAATATCATGGTAGTATTCTTTATTAGAATTTTGTTCTATCATTCCTATAAGTTTCAGCCTGTGTCACACCTTACATCATTATCAATGAGGAAGACTGAGTCAACTAATATGCATTTCTAAGAGCATCATCCTTATTGTTACTAGCCAAAAATTTGTGCAAGAAGCTTGATATCACTTAAAGTTATAAAGCTTAGGTAAGAAAGTTATAATTCCACAATTTCCAAGACCGACTGTCTTTTAACCTCGGCATTGTTTAATACTTCTTGATTCTTCTTCTTTGAACGAGCGCGAGGTTGTTAAGTTTATTATGAGGCTGACGTTTCGGCCGTGTCGCCTTCTTCAGAGCCTGGAAAGGTCGACTGACAGCGATCTACCAAGCCAAACACGTCAATAACTCAAAGAGAGAAACTCAAAAACCAAGTCCTAACCGCGTGAATAACATCGAATACTCACCACTTCTCTGCCTTCGACCAACCGCTAGGTTGTGTCTGCGGAAGAGGAATGAGGTATACTTCCTTCTAGAGTGCCCCTTTATCAGACTAGAAGATCAATCTGATATATTGTGCGAAATCACGTGTGATTAGGAGGCACTCTTCCTTGCGGTTCATATTTGGGTTTTTGAAGTTAATCCAAAATGCCTCAAGAACCCTGCGCGTCGATATGCTAGTTTCTTGCGCAAGAATATTAACCTTAACATCAAAATCCTCTCCGTTGTGTCTTTGTGTCCTATGCGTGCCTAGTGGAGTACTCGTTTTGCTT
Source organism: Mesoplodon mirus (assembly GCF_964341445.2). Taxonomy (NCBI): domain Eukaryota; kingdom Metazoa; phylum Chordata; class Mammalia; order Artiodactyla; family Ziphiidae; genus Mesoplodon; species Mesoplodon mirus. The sequence continues at coordinate 212,402 of NW_028295200.1, forward strand.
TTAAATTTTCCATCTAGGTGTTCTTCTATGCGGACACAAAGAGGTCTTCCCGTTTCGCCAATATATTCGTCTCCGCAAGTTTTGCAAGAAATCAGGTACACTGTACCTGAGATCATGCAATCACCGTCTCTGCCCTGAGGGCAAATGCAAAATAATATAATAAATAAATATAAATAAATAAAATAATGTAATACAAATACAAAATATTATACATTACATGTTTTACACATACATTACATGGACGATGCAAAATTTTTAATAACACCAGTTATTTATCTGTAAAAAGTGATCTACCAAAGTAGGAAAGTACTAGTAAGTTTTCTAAGGTGTGTATACTTTTCATTTTAAGCTTATTTCACTTTAAAACATTCATCATGCCATCTCATTGTGTCATTGGCCTTTTATGTCAAGAAAGTGATTTGGATGTCCGATGGCAAATCTCCATTTTGCTGACGTATGACAATGTGACAATTCATTGTGACAGCTTTCTACCAGTACATCTCACATAAGAGATCCAAGAACAAAACCAAGTTCTTCAGAATTCACAAGTTATTCAGGATGTACTGAATTTTAGTGCAGATGTAGTGCATTCCATAATGATGTACTTTATGTACGAATTTCTAAATAAGAGAAGGCATTTGTACACCGATAGTGTTGGTATACAAGTATTCCTTTGGCTGAGGACTTACTGCATAGAAGGACCTATCTTATGGGCTGTGCTATAATATCGCATATATGTATGTTCTCGAACAGTAAGGGTCTAAACCAGCAATAAAAATTGGTGGTAATAAGAATTAATAATTGTTTCCAAACAGAAAATCTTCTCACCCCTAATGTCTGAACAGTCTGAAGAAGAATTCTCAAAGAACTGCAATGATGCTGTTATGTATCCAAATTATTTCCAATAATTTCACTGTCGTGAAAAGAAACACAGTAAGTTAGAACATTTATCATTACTGATTTATTATTACATCATAGTGAAAAGCTGTCCTAAGGTAATGAACCTCAATGTCTAAACAAGGGAATATCTGCGTTTTCTCATTGGCCATAATCTGTAGTGTATATTCTCTTAAAAAGCAATACACTCTTGTCCCAAATTGAGCTGCTCTAAATGGAGGTTTTTTATAAATTATTAGGAGAGAGAACAGTTTTCGAAGAGCTATTCCGGACATACGATTTACGTCGAATTTTCTTTTCTAGTGATTTCAAGAAGTGCGGTAAGAAAACCTCTGGGAATCTTTCAAGAGGTGTATACCGATTTTGGTACACATGGCGTTTTTGTGTTAAGGAAGCGAACCGAAAAGCTATATTCTAGGCAGCAGAATCCATTCAATTTTTTCATTAAATTTCATAGAGTACTATTAAAATTAGGAATTGATAACACAATAGAAGTGATACTGTTCAGCAAAAGAAAGGTATTGGTTCGATCATACACGAGGACCATTAAGCCTATCATCCCTCCGGAGTCGGGTCGGAGAATTGGTACCAGACTTGTTCAGAACCAATTGGCTTCTTCAAATCCGCATAACTGGCGACTACTTAAGGGTTGAACAACAATTGTTTAATTTTCAATTATGAAGTAGTATAAGTATCAATATCCTTCATATTTTTACCCAGATGTCTCTTTAGTAAATTCCAGAAGATTACACTTTCCTAACCATTTAACAACATAATAACCTTACTGGTTCAATGCGGCACCAGACCAACGAAGCCCTTAAACCTTGAATTTGGTTTGTAACATTGTTGTCGAGCAGTTCGTCTGTTAACAAATCGGAAGATTCAAATCGCTGCTCTCATGAAAACAATCTCAGGTGATAAAATAACGATGGATTGTAGACGATTTATTTATAAAGGTCATAATTTACTTTTAAAATGATATAATCCTGATCAAACACAACATGGCTACTCTGAAAAAAGGAACAGTTGGAATCTACTAATTCTACCAACGAGACACTTTTCTTTTGTTCGCATAGCATTTTGACGTCTTGAAATCGACGATTTTCCTGAAAACGTTTTCAGCAGCGGTCTAGTTGTTAAAGACTTCTTAGTAGTAGTAGCTTTCGAGATTCCTGCGAAAAAATGGTAATCGGTTAGCCAGAGATCCGATGTGAAATGATTCGTATGTGAGGGTTACGTAAATCTATTAGTCGAGAATCTACAGCGTTACAGGTACCAGATTTTGTCGAGGATTTTTGTACAAAATAATTGACTGTTTCTGGTTGCCCTTTTTAAAATGTGTGGCAAATTTGATCTAATTGTCCAAAGCCATATAACATGGATCTAAAAAGCGACAATGTTGCTAATTTCAAAACAATTTCCACGTAAATTAGTTCTTTTATTAAGGCTAGCAAACGGATAAAAAGAATCGCGAAGAAATACCTTTCTAATATGTATCCACCCTACACACATAAATTAGTTGGGCATTTTAGATTCTTTCGAGTTTTTTCTTCGTTTCATTAAACCACAATATTATTTGACATCGGTCTCATCCTATGCACACTTTGGTTTTTTTATGTTTTTTTTTCATCGATATTTCCGTTTTCTTGCCAAGTACGATAGATTGTTGTGGTTTTTGTTATTATTTGAAAAATAAAGGACAATCAATCAGTGCTGATCAGTCTCGCGCTATGCATTCGACTTCATCAAGCATTGTAGAGATTAATAAATGCATATATTTGCCAATAAAATGACTTTCGGTGGCCTACCGATCTATCACGTCAGTGTGCTTAACCTCTCAACCAAGTCTGGTACCAATATACCGATTCCAGCGGAATGGAAGGTTTAGTGTGCCTGGGTACGGGATCGAACCAAGGATTGTTGGAAAGCGTATTGCAGGCCACCTCTAACTACTACGCTACACGCGCACCATTAGTATTTAAATCAGGTGTATTGCAAATGCCATTTGAACACTTTCAACTATAGCAACACTCCACGAAAGTAGTGTATTGTAACCATTCAGGATTCTTTTTGAGATCAATTGAGAATTGTAGAACTATTTTATAATTTTCTGCGTTATTCGTTTCCATCTACACATGAGACTCAACCTATCTTTATTCATTTATTCACAGATAGGTCAGTGACTCCGTCATTGATTGCCAAATAAAATCATTACAAAATTCTTTCTGTTGAAAGCCACAAGCCATATGACGTCTTACTTTCAAAGGAAAGGATCCTAGATAGTCGATCTTTATGCACGCTCCTCCTCCTTAGGTTGCAAAAGAATTCTTCATCAGTACTGTCCGATACGCTTGTTGAGTGTTCTCTACAATTTTTACACGAAGATTACCCTCTTCTGCATATCGTAAACTTTGAGTCACAACAACAGCAATCAGGATTCCGTCATGAAACCTGTTGTATGGACCACATCCAGGCCGTATTCAGGACCATAAGAGTATGTCGACAGCATCATTTGCCTCTTGAATTCACTTTTTTCAAATATGACATTACATTAAACGCATTTCCAGCGTTGGAACGAAATGTATCACAAAAACACAGCTTTTATATCACCCTCTAACCATACATCGTGAAAGAGATCCAGAGATCGAAATAAGAAATTAGAAAATCTCTAGTTAAATATAAGATTTGATCCCATCTATTGCAGCGTTTGGTCAGGAACAGCTACTTTGTAAGTAGATTCCTCGCAAAAAGTGTCTTCTGGTTGAAGGCTCCTCTCAAACGATGTTGAATAGCTCGAGGCCAATGATTGCCTTAGGCGAACTAGCTGGGAGCAAACCTACAAATAATACAGCTATGAAAACCAGACATTGCGAAAAATTACCGACTCACATATATAGTAGACATCCTCAGCTTCTGATCGAAAAGTCGCACGTCCTCTTTGGTAATGGGATGGTCTTCAGGAGGGCAGAATGATAACTCTTCACCAAGAAAAGCATCCGTAAAACGAATCCCTTCACACAGATGTGAAATGTCTTTCAATTTCTCGAAACTAAAACTTCGTGAGCTATAAAAAATACAAGTAAGAAATATGTACAAAACTATTCTGAAATGACAGAGATACCTTTAAGAAAGTAAAAAATAGTGAAACGTAAGGATATGAAAACACCATATTCATGTCTCAAAAAAGAAGAATGAGGAGAAAGTAAATCAACCATCTTAGTCGTTGACGAGTGCGTTCTTCTCCCCAATATACCATCACTTGAAGCTCACTAGCTGTTCGCTGTTGCTACAACAAAACTACTTTAAATGGATCTAATAAGTTTCGAAACCAAAAGGGAGTACAGAAATACAGGTATGCAAAAATGCTTACTGCTGTTGACGCAGTAGAGACAATTGAGTTCATTGAAGATATGGGAGAATGGAGACGTATGGAAACCAGCTTAAAAAGGCTAAAATAACTGTAGGCGATATTAAGCGCGTCAAAATTTTTTGAAAAGTTAGATGAGCGTTACGATAAATTTTTCTTCAGGATAAAATCATAATTATAAGTTTTAAGTGAATTTTGTTTACGACCACATATCTAAATGTGTTACTACAGAGGACATTTAAATGAAAATAAAAACAAGACGTAAGCAAAATAAATAACAGTGAATATCCTTTCCTTAGAGTCACCACGATCTATCACAATTCCAGGAGCTGGACGAATATCAGCAGGAATGTGTTCCAGAGCGCCAGATTCTGTAGTGCATAAAACGACTACACGGGAAAACGCTCGTCTAAAAGTTCAAGTTTTATAATGAATCATATAAGATATAATCACGTACAATGCTCTTCCAATAGCTTCTGAATCAACAACGGTTGTTAGTAACAAACCGGTTTCCTGAGTTTGTCAACGAAAATGAGAAAGTTGATTCATGACAAGACTGCAAGATATAAGTTCCATTTCGTGAAATACGTAGGTCATCTCTGGCCTCCACTGTAACAACTGCAGCTCCACCCAGTCCTCGAACCGGCATCTTAAAAGAAATAATACTTTATGTAGAAGTGTATTAAAAAAGTAGAAAGAAAAATTAAGAGTTTATTTCAGCTGAAAGTAACCATAAAAATGAAATTAACACCATTGAAGTTACACAACAAAGATTTAAGAAAAGAAAAGAAACAATGAAACATTATCTATAAATAAAAGCTTATAAGAAAAAAAAGAATACCCTATAGTTCATTTGAGGTCCACCTCCTCCCTCCACCGCAATCAGAAGATTTGTATAGAATCGAGCAATCTGAGACGGGGAAAATTCAATTCGAAGCGGAACAGTACGACGTGCATCCAGAAGTAAGATTTGGCTGTCCAAGAGCTGCAACCAATATAGTCGTTCTTCATTAGAGCATTGAATAGTGATAGGAAAGATTTTAGAAAATAACTAGTGTACAGTAAAAGGTGGTCCAGAATGACTGAGCTTCGCCCTTATTCGAAGAGAGGTATCTGTACGATTGGTAACATCAACGTTCGAAACAGCTGTATCTCCAATAGCTACGAAACCGAACGCTACTTCGAGTTGAGGGATATAAAGCACAGACCTAAATCTCAATTTTCAGAAAATAAAGCTGTCATAAAATTCTTATTGGTAAGTGAAAAAAAAACCTCCGCGTCGGATTAGAAGTCAGTTGTGAAAAGCATGGAACCATAGCGTTTGTAGATAAAGAGCTAGATGATCTTGCAGAGGAATGCGGTCGAGAGCTCAACTAAAGATATATTCGTCAACTTCATTCACTCGCACGTCATTAGGTTGTATGGGGCATACGAAAGAAGTGAATAACGACCAAAAACAGCTACGAGCCGCTCTCTGGGGAACTTAGCAAACCTATTAGTTGCCTTACCGACCTTTGAAGAGTATACGTGGACTTACTTCTTCAAGCTCTGAAGTGTCTCACCACTTCTTCCCAATCATAGAATCAACCAGTATACACAGAATCAAGAATGATTATGACTAATGTATGTTGTGTGCAAACCATCCCAGCACAACAGATATAGGAATTATATTTTTGATCATAAAAAATACATAGTTGGTTTTGGCTTACATTTACTCACAAACAGCAAAGGACGCAACATATAGTACTATGCAGCTAACGGAGTGAAGTGTCATCATAGAGATATGCGTACAATTACCAAAATATGTATGAAAAACAGCTTGAATAGCTAATAAACAAGCAAACAACAGCACGGAAGTTGATGAGAGCGAACACAAAAATTTATACACAAATACTAATTGTTTACTTATTATACATAGAGTGCTTGCTAATTAGATCCTACTTGCCTAGCTTTCCCTTTATTGCTTTCGTTGCCTTATAACCCTAATCCAAGGATGGAAAATGGATTGTATACGGGGTTTGAATTCAACTTTACAATCATTCTTCTAATCATTATAAATGGCCCAGAAAGATATCAGAGAGACAGAATAAGATGCAAGAGAGCTTTAAGGTGAACATTGGGATGGCTGACAATAATGATTGTGGCTTAAGCCACCCAGTTGTAGTTGCAACTTCAAAAGATTTGTACGTTTGTATTTTATAGAATAACACACGCAAACGTCGCGATGCTCGAAAAGGATCACCACCAGGAACGAATATTGTAAGAGAAAGAGGAACTATTAAAATCATAAAAGCAAAAAAACCGCCTCACAACGCACCTCTCCCTCGCATGTAACCTTCCCTTGATTACAAGCAGCACCATGATCCATTTTCTAAAATGTATACATTAGGAAATAAAAAAAAGAAAATCAAAAAGAAACCGAGAAGGAAATAATATTCAAATGAATGTTGGCGGTACCATTCGCTTCGGAGTAGAGTCTTCACCATGTAAAGCATTTTGAGAGGTGAATTTTTAGCCAGATATATTTCCAGTTCGTCTTGATCTAATCTCTTTTTTAACCCACCTAAGACAACGTGTACAACGTCTAAATTTTTGTGTCAAGCCCATGGAACAACGTATAATTTCTCATCTCTCACGCAACGAATAATATGTGACTCATGATTTTCACTGTAGTTTCGCAATAGCCCGCCCCTTATTTGTGTATTCGGCTCTACAATTTGGCTTATCTGTTTAGTTTTCCATGTTTCTATTGAAATACGTTGCTGTCGCCTTTGGCGGTCGATTTTGCAACACATGTAGTATATTTCTCCAATTTTATACAACATTTACAACTATCCACTTTAAAGAAAAGTATTTATCGCCTAGGAACCCTATAATAAACGAGGCTTGGCTCGATCTCGCGCTCCAAACAAACCGAACTCTCCATACTTTGAGATCAGGAAAGTGGTTCCAAAAAAAAACATTACCTGGAAACATCGGTAGGCCACGCAAGATCGTATAGGGCAAATATTTTACCTGTTCGAGGCTCAGCGTAATAGATTGTAAATCCCAAAGTTATTGACCAACGCCAAAAACTCTACCCTCTTATAAATTCAGTACTACAACTATGATTCTTAAAAGAGATTTCAAATGAAAAACAACCAATTGCTGGTAATAACTGGATGTTCCACGGATTTCCACTCACTGAGGTTTTTCCTCACTGATGGATCTCGAGCCGGTTAGTCGTGAGGCTACGTGGCGCGTCCCCAGGTGGCGGATAGGGGGTCAAACGCGAACCAAAAGCGACCTTGTGCTTCCCAGAGCAGCAGGTGGATCAAAGGGATGAACACTCTTTTTCTGCTGCGCAGATCTGGCAGTGCAAATTGTATTCTACAAGTCAATTCGGCCGAAAGCCTGCAAGCAAGTGACTAGGAAGTACATGGGAGGCGGTTAGGAGTCCTGTCCACTCAACTCCAATGAACTCTGGGAAAGACTGGCAAGCTACTCATTAGTATATTCAGCCCCCATGGTTAGAGCCCGGCAAGCTACCCCATGGGTACAAAAGATGCCAAACAGAGTAAAATAAATGAGAGTCATTCCCCTGACCACGAAAGAGCCCCCGATAAGGCAGCGTTGGGTAGGACGAGTACGGAGAGGCTGCTACAATCTCAGGGCTATCTGGGCTACCTAAATGTGATAGGACTAAGGTGACGATCTGTACCTACAACGCAAGATCGCTTGCATCTGAGTCCGCTGTTGAGGACTTGCTGATGCAGGCCAGAAAGATCAGATACGACGACATCGGACTGGCTGAGACGAGGAGACATCATTCCTTTAACGCCGTTTATGATTCTGGAAAAGAACTCTTCCTTGGAACATGCGACAATAGAGGAGTTGGAGGCGTTGGTGTCCTCGTCAACACGAGTTTGGCCATGAACATCGAATCGTTTAAACAACTAACAACCCGAATCGGACGGTTAAGGTTGAAGAGATGTGGGCCTATGCCGGCTCTAATTATCTACGTCGTCTACGCAGCTACCTCAAGCTACGACGAAGATGAGGTCGAAGCGTTTTATATGGACTTGGAGAAGTTCTACAGAGAAGATCATACCTCCTTCAAAGTCATAATTGGCGACTTCAACGCTAAGATTGGACCGAACAGGGAGAGAGGCTATCCGAGTTTATCATGACGACCAAGACAATCCATGGTAACTCACAGTTCCAAAAGCCCCTCTCTCAACGCTGGACGTGGGAATCCCCCAATGGAGAGTACCATAGTGAAATAGACCACATCATAGTAAACCGAAGATTTTGCATAACCGATTTGGGTGTGCAAATGCACTGGCTCGTCTCTTCACAGGCTACCTGTCAGAATGCAAGGTTCCAAACAATGGAAGACCAGCAAAACCGTGTTGTTGTACAAAAAGGGAGACCTCCACGACATTGGCAACTATCGCCCAATCTGCCTGCTGTCCGTCGTAAATAAACTCTTTACTAGAGTCATTCTCAACAGGATGGACAGAACATTGGACGAGGTACAGCCATGCGAGGAAGCAGGGTTCCGAAAAGGATTCAGTACGATAGACCACATACACACAATAACGAGGCTCATCGAACTATCACGAGAGTATAAAAGACCGCTCTGTCTCACTTTCATCGACTTGAGGAAAGCCTTTGACTCCGTTGAGACAGAAGTGGTTATAGAAGCTCTGGGAAACCAGGGCGTCGCTACCCAAACACCACTCCTTCGTGAGCTATAGAAGAATTTCACGAATAGAATACCGTATCGCCATTTTACAACGCAATTAAAATGAACGTAAAGAGGGGTGTTCGACAAGGCGACACAATGTCGCCAAAACTTTTCACATCGAGCCTCGAAGACGTTATGCGAAAATTGGAATGGGACAATGAAAGAGTGAAAAATGATGGTCGGCAACTACACCATCTTCGCTTTGCTGATGATATCGTCCTTATAACATCAAACATCAGTCAGGCGGAACGAATGCTTGCCGACATTGACCGAGTATGTGGAAGTATTGGTCTTCGACTATACATGACGAAAACGGTATTCATGAAAACGGATCGGTCTCAAAGGCCCCATTTAAGCTCAACGGAACAAATATCTCCGAATGCAACAGTTATGTGTACCTAGAAGAACTCGAGAACTCAAATGATGAATGACGTAGCTCCATAGCTGAGCATGAGGAAGAGAGCAGCTTAGGGAGCTTTTAAGAGCATCGAGGATGTAGTGAAGAGGATGAAGAACACTCGACTCCGTGCCCACATTTTTGAATCAACGATGCTTCCTGCATTAACATACGCATCAGAGACCTGATCGCTACGTAGGCAGGATGAAAGAACACTCAGCGAAAGGGCGATGCTAGGAGTGTCGCGTGTCACGCAAGTGAGAGAGGGAATACGAAGCTCGGACCTACGTCAACGATCGAAAATTAGAGACGCCGTCCTTTACGCCAAAATGTCAAAAATAAGGTGGGCCGGGCACGTGATGCGACGAAATGGCAACCGATGGACAAGAGCCGCCACGGATTGGATTCCTCGGGATGTCAAGCGCACAACAGGAAGACCACCGACCCGATTCTTCAGAGTTCTTTACAAACACGCTGAACGAATGGTATGATGCTCAACGTGTCCCTAGAGCGAGCAGAACCCTTTGGACCACTCTTGCACGCGACAGGGACAGATGGAGGAATTACTGATGCCCGCTTGATTCAATCGAAGATCAACGGGAATACAGGTGATACAGTTGAACTGGATGTTAAATTGTATGTTCAAATAAACGCTTGTGTTATGTCGGCCGAAGAGAACTGAACTTTTTCGAATTGTTCAACGAGTGTAAAAAATACAATTCATAAGCCACAGAAACATCCAGTGTTTCTCATATGCGAAGAAAGTAAAGAGAGGTACATAGAAGGACAAAGATGACTTCAGTGGTGGAGCAATATGATGCATCACGACACTTGGATTATCGAGAACAGATTTTGCAATGGACTGCAGCTTCTGGGAGAATGAACAGAACTTTAAGAATTTTTGGAGTACTTCTAATATCTCGTTGTGAAAGTAAAGTGGCTTGTGCAGGCGACGAATCAGAATCGAGGGTACCAACATCTTTTGAAGAGATGAACATATTTATTAGACTGTGCCTTCACATAACAACTGTTAACACTATTAAGAGGAATTCCAAACTTCGCTTATGTATTCCATCCTCTTGAATCCCAAATCCCATCAAGAGATAAATTTGAAAATCTGTCTTACTTAGCTTACAATGAAAGTAGAACTGGAGACTTTTAAAATGTCTTCTAAACAATATGCGAATTGCTAACTTTGCTTCAGTAGAGAAAATTTCCTGTTTGAAAACCTCTCTAGGACGCTGGAAAGATTGCACAAGCTCAAAGAGTTTTCAAATTGGTGAGTAGAAGCTCCTTAGGTAAAGGATTAACTATTCGGCTTTGATTAGACCATGAAGGAAGTGGCATGTGGTCGATTCCATCAACCATCATAGGAATGATTGAATGCGTATTTGGCCTATACACTAGCCAAAGGTGGCCCAATGATGTTTCAAGTTAGTGCTTTTATCCTTCCAAACAAGTTTTAACCAACTCGTCATCCACGGAGAGATGAAGGCATGGTGAGCTTAGATGAAGGGATCGAACCTTTGTTCGATACAGTGCATATTGCAAATTCACCTCTAATCACTGCTCTACACCAGCCCCTCCTGAGGTTATATATATGTATATATATTATAAATATATAAATGTTATATGTATATATGTTTGTATATATGTTTGTTTGTATGTACATATACATATATACAAACTCCACAAGTATATATATAAATGGTATGCCAAAAGGTTCAAAAGTTGATGGCAAAACGTTTAGTTATACGAGTTGTTACGATAGAGTCGAGTATCTCTAATGTCTTCAATGATAAAACATATGGAATCATAATAATAAGCTGGTACTCTTAGTTTCCTTCTTCTTAGAACAGTTCCGTCGCGAAAAGAACTAACCCGTTTGCAAAAAAATTTTGCAAACTTTAATTTGTACAAAATAAGCTTCTCAGGCGACGCGTGATATAACGTCTGCATCGGGAAGCTGTATAGATTAAATATATGGAGAAGAGCAATAAAAAAGTAGTGGGTGGGCGAGCAAAATAAAGAGCTGAAAGGAAAATGAATCATGCTAAATAGAACGATAGCAAAATAAAGTCAAAGAACAACCGTCAATGTGGCAGAAACCTTTGAAACCATTTCATTGTCAGGAACAATTGTCTTATTCATATCTGTAGTTTTATCCTGAACAGAATATGTTAGCCTTGAAAATAAATCAGGAAGACAGCCTTTACAGAAACACTTGAAACTTAACCTACCAAAGCATTTTCTGCCACAGCGAATCCAGCCTAAACTACAAATATATTGCGCAATGTTATTGCGGCAACTATAAAAGACAGCTCCTACCATGATTCCACCACTGCTACATGATTTAGTGGAAGAGAGATTACGCGAGGTACACGCAATGATGGTTCACTTAAATAGAGCAGTGTGAATGCACCTTTTTTTACTAATTAAGATATATGCACTGACATATATGAAACCGGAGGCGCAAAAAGTTGATTATGATCTTTTCGTGCCTTCACTCGACTTTTTCTATGCTCTTCCAACACCTTCATTAACGATTCTGTGGAAGCACCAGAGGGTTGTTTCTGAAAAATTTTTCGTTTTAATTCTGGAAAGGTGTCCGACTAATAAGAAACATTTTCATAAACGGGTTAAAAGATTCGACATTAGAGATGATTCCACCGTTCTTCCAAGAACTCAAACACCGCGATCTTTTTTTTTAACGAATAAATAACTGAGAAAAACTATGCTGTTTTTCATGCCAGGGTTATCAATGTTTCGCAAGA